>NW_013672733.1:26661-31210 GCF_000517525.1 Limulus polyphemus
GAAGCCCCGTCACATTTCAGGCTAAGTAGACGGTACCAAATGTGTGTATGAAGACCCGTCACATTTCAGGCTAAGTAGACGGTACATAAATGTGTGTGTGAAGACCCGTCACAGTTCAGGCCAAGTAGACGGTACATAAATGTGTGTGTATGAAGACCCGTCACATTTCAGGCTAAGTAGACGGTACCAAATGTGTGTATGAAGACCCGTCACATTTCAGGCCAAGTAGACGGTACAGAAATGTATGTGTGAAGACCCGTCACAGTTCAGGCCACGTAGACGGTACATAAATGTGTGTGTGAAGACCCGGCACAGTTCAAGCCAAATAGACGGTACACAAATGTGTGTATGAAGACCCCTAATAATTCAAGCCAAGTAGACGGTACATAAATGTGTGTGTGAAGACCCGTCACAGTTTTACGGAAAATTAATTAACACACGGAGACGTAACAATATCTTATAATACTCTCTATGGAGGAATGCAGTGAAAATAATGGCCACCATTATTACAATAATAGATAAACTCAGTTGAAGTTTCTACTCCAACAGCTATCATAAGGCTGATATGAAGAGCCGCGTTTTGAAATATACCAACTTCCTGGGCCCAGCATGGCCAGGTGGTTAGGGCGCTTGACTCGCAATCTGAGGGTCGCGGGTTCGAATCCCCGTCCCGCCAAACATGCTCGCCCTTTCAGCCGTGGGGGCGTTATAATGTGACGGTCAATTCCACTATCCGTTGGTAAAAGAGTAGCCCAAGAGTTGGCGGTGAGTGTGATGACTAGCTGCCTTCCCTCTAGTCTTACACTGCTAAATTAGGGACGGCTAGCGCAGATAGCCCTCGTGTAGCTTTGCGCGAAATTCAAAAACAAACAAACGTCAACCCAAACATCTTTTTAAGTTCATAAATCGGACGAAGGACAGGTACCTCGGCTTGTATATATACAGCAGAGTAAATATACAACAATACGATGCTCAGACCGAAATAATCTTCCATAACATAGGTCAGACCTGTATTATGGACATAACACATTACAGTGTGTAGGGTATGCACGTTTTCTAATTGTGCAAGGATTTAAAATAATAGTAAAAAAACCTTTACTAACCGTCTTTTCTTACTGTACCATAGCATGTAAAATGTAGCCTTTTACAATATACAAAGCATGTAAAATGTAGCCTTTTACAATATACACAGCATGTAAAATGTAGACTTTTACAATATACAAAGCATGTAAAAAGTAGACTTTTCCAATATACAAAATATATAAAGATAATGTTTTTTAAGAAAAATATATCGTATTTTTAGAATTTTATATATTGCTATGGTTATTGTAATATTATTTCACAAATCAATTGAATACATTTCAAATAACACGTTTTTATTTCATATATTTATCGGCTTCATGAAGTACTTCTGCATCTGTTTTTAGTTTACTTTCTGACAATTTCTATTTATGAATATGATAAATATTTGGATGTGAGACAACTTTATACACACACACACATTTGTGTACCGTCTACTTGGCCTGAACTGTGACTGGTCTTCACACATACACACTTGTGTGCCGTCTACTTAGCCTGAAATGTGACGGGTCTTCACACACACACATTTATGTACCGTCTACTTGGCCTGAAATATGACGGGTCTTCACACACACACACATTTATGTACCGTCTACTTGGCCTGCTTCGTTCCGAGGAAATTTTAACGACACAAGTCTTTACTTAATAAAACTGGTTTATTCTTTCCGAATATAACTCTGCGATACACTTAATCTCAATACTCGCGCTAAAACAAACAGTATCACGAGCGAACGAACGTTAACTTCAACGATACCCTGTGACTGCAGTTCAATTACTCACTGTCTACCCACACATTACATTCCCATCTTTTATATACCAGCGTAACCTATTTCTAGTAAGACCTTGAACATTCGACAAAGTACATGATAATTCTAGAAACGTTGCGTCACGTGGTCATGTGACTCGCTGACGCAACAATATCATAAAATCGTGTATTTTTCTGTACGAAGATTTACCTTCTTTTAAATATGTTTTTCAACCTATTAGTAATAAAGCACACACGAAGAGTTGACAATATTTCAAAGAACTCCTTTCCTAAATTGGTGTCACTTGTAGAATTCGAGTTGGTTGGTGTTCAGACAGAGTACTGGTGTCACCAGTGGAAGTCGATTTGGTTGGTGTTCAGACAGAGTAATGGTGTCACCAGTGGAAGTCGATTTGCTTGAAGTATCAGACAAAAGCTTTGGTGTTACTAATGGAAGTCGATTTGGTTGAAGTGTCAGACAAAAGTTTTGGTGTTACTAATGGAAGTCGATTTGGTTGAAGTGTCAGACAAAAGCTTTGGTGTTACTAATGGAAGTCGATTTGGTTGAAGTGTCAGACAAAAGCTTTGGTGTTACTAATGGAAGTCGATTTGGTTGAAGTGTCAGACAAAAGCTTTGGTGTTACTAATGGAAGTCGATTTGCTTGAAGTGTCAGACAAAAGCTTTGGTGTTACTAATGGAAGTCGATTTGGTTGCGGGGCCAGCATGCTTGTTCACTCAGATATTGATATCTAGAAAAACTGGATCAAAATATAAGACAGAGACAAATTTCCAGTCTTTACTGAATATCCTAGGTAATTAGTACAACATTGTACTTGTACTATACTATTACTTAGAGGTGACATTTAAATATTAAATATTTTCCTAAGAAAATACAAACCCAACGCCGCTATCGACCCGTCCAAGACGAAACTATTAAGAAGGGGAGGAATCTTTATTCAACCCCTCACCCCTGAAGACTCAGATTATCTATGTGCCCCATGGAACTCTAACCCTCCAGTAACCGCCTCGAAGTAATGCTCAACTTTTTTCTGTGTTCCTGAGAAATGTTGATCTGTCTATTTCCCCTGAAGACATCAAGTATAGCCTCCTTGCCATACCTAACTTCAATATCCATGCAGTGCACAGAATCAAATCAAGAATCACAGGCCAACCGGCTGGATTCATCAAAATAGTCACAGATTCTAAAACTACAGAACAATATCTTCTAACTCACAGACTATCTTACTACTTCTTCCACTCCACAGCCGAAAGATCAAGAAGACGCCTAATCACAAGAAACGGCGACGTCATAACCAGATCTTTGAAGCCCACCACACATCAAAATCGACAGTATCCTGTTCTTGCCGCCTCACCCGCTCCCGAGACAGAACCGCCTACCACCTCCTAGTAAAACAACTGTGAAAATAAACTCTAGCACTCAAACAACCAGCCTCCTGATAACTTCACGGCAGACACAAATCGTGTCACCTCTAGCAACCATGTGCGACGCCTCTACTTCTACGGACAGCCTCTTTCTTATACACCAGGATTGCCAAAAAGGATCGAAGAATCCAGACTGATGACCACAACGATACAGACTCCAAGAGATTGGCAAGATCCACTTTAAAAACTTCAGAAGCACTACTAACCGAAGTCCCCACATCACTTAGCACTATCCCGTTACACAAGACACCGTTCCGCCGTCGACTAATCAATCACGTCGCCTCTTCACCCAGCCAACCTGTTCTAGTCTTCAAGCATCACCAGTAGCTACATTAAATTCGACCCAAGAAAACTAATAATATGTATTTTTTCCACAGCATTTTCCTGGCACGGTCAGAGTATTTTATTCGGCGCCCTGGCAGTGAAAGTGGGTTTTCTTGGGGTATTTCCGTTTCCCCCCACATCAAAAGTTTTCCTTATGCTTTAGATCCCTCATCCCAGCCCTGAAAAGGACCATCTCGGGTTAAATGTATCACTATAGTTCTCTGCTAATGTTTAAATATTAAAATCATCACCCTAAATTGCTAGCCAATATTCTTTAATCAGTTTAATCTCAACATTTCAGTCAACAACGGGCGTACTCGATCTGCATCTCCCTGCTCTGCTCTACAACGCCTGACGCCACGTGGTCATCCGATGCACAGGTCTCGCCGAAAGAAAGAAAACTTCCGTAGTCAACACTCAACTCAGCTAAACTCTCCTTCACTCTCTTCTTCTCCTCGCAGCTCTTCCCTCAGCTTGTGAACTCGTCACTAGGAAAATTATCAGTTAACACCTTCACTCATGTAAGCATTTAATTCTTAAAAGCCCCAGCCACTTAATTCTAATTATGTAGTGGGGTGAAGAGAAACAGAAGTTTCTGACTGCCCCTGGTTACATTTCATTCCCCTTCGGAATAATAGTAAACATTAACAGTTTATAGTATATGTAAATCACCGCTAGGGAAGCTGGTGTTAGTTTCATCATACATACATGTTTACTCAAAATACAAATGATTAGCTAGAAGGAGAGTTAGAATATTAGTGCAACTAAAAATTCATACATAAACTAAACAATAAAAGGTCAACTTGCATCTTCCAAAACTCCACCAGAAGTATGGAGAAGATGCTTTATAAGGTCTAGTACAGGGTTTGTTCGCAAAAGAAGTGATTAAACACAGTATTTATGGTACCATTAAACTGTTCTCTTTTAGCTTGAAGTGCTCTGTCTGAACCCCAACC
>NW_013672733.1:31633-37069 GCF_000517525.1 Limulus polyphemus
AGAAGTATGGAGAAGATGCTTTATAAGGTCTAGTACAGGGTTTGTTCGCAAAAGAAGTGATTAAACACAGTATTTATGGTACCATTAAACTGTTCTCTTTTAGCTTGCATTTAGGAAAGGAGTTCTTTGAAATATTGTCAACTCTTCGTATGTGCTTTATTACTAATAGGTTGAAAAACATATTTAAAAGAAGGTAAATCTTCGTACAGAAAAATACACGATTTTATGATATAATATTAGCTGATTTTACTTGCTAGTTGCCGTTATTGTAATATATCACTTTACTATCATCTGTTCAGTGATTTTAGTGTTTTATTTTTATTTCAAGTATAAATTTTTACTTTAATAGCTTTTCCTGATTTGCTCTCCCCCAGATACTGGCCTATCTGTTTATGGAAAAATACTAACATTAATATGTACAGATTCCATGTTTTTATTCCTCATAAGTTTCATGCTCTTATTTAGTTATTACAGTTGATGTACGAACTCCGAAACGTCCTACGTCATCAACAATTCATGTATTTAGTAGAAGTTAGGGTTTGCCCCCTCCCATCCAAAGATTTTTCTGAAATAGTGCCATTATTGTCGCTCATTAGAAGTATCTATCTCAAGTGGTGACATAATGTTAATGTGTTTTTACATTTACTTACATCATTAGCTGAAATAATGCTGCCATTAAGCTAGAGATAAACGACTTCCGGTAATAAGCAGAATGAGGCTTAGTATTTTAAATTACATTCAAAAACCATTTCTTCACTAAATATAATTTTGTCGCTTTATAGTTAACCAATAGAATATCATGCTATAGATCTCATTATCCTGGTGTTTATGTAATTGGTTCATTTTATGAAACCAACAGAACTTCTGCCCGATTATTGATTTAGTCAAGTGACACTATATAATGCTACGAAACCCATTTATACAATGTTTAATTCCATCGTCAGTAATAAGGAAGTACTATGGCTACTCTTCAGAAGAATGATACGAATAGCTCAGAAAACCAACTATTCAGATTTCTTAACATAATGGACTCTAGCGCTTTCGTTGTCGTACTGCTTCTGTTGATTGTTGTTCCCAATGTCGTAGTGTTGGGAACGATACTTACCAGAAAGACTCTTCATCGTCCATCTCATATACTTCTTGGTTCTGTAAGTATTGATTCACTACTCACCAGTGGAGTGATGATTCTTGCACAGTTTGGTTACAATGTGCACGATTGCACGGCATTACAGCAGTCAATTGTTCTCCTTCTGGGTGTCCCGTCCGATATGCTTCTGTCTTCAGCACTCTTACTAGCCTTCGACAGATTTCTGGCTCTTCGTAATCCATTTCAGTACGAAACGCTAGTGACTGTTCAAAGATGTTTAATCCTGCTTGTGATCCGTGTGATTTTCCATTTCATATCTCACCTTGTTGTGCAGTTTGCGACGTACGGAATGGTCTCGTGTAAATTGGAATTTACTCTAAACCAGTCATTAGTCAGCTGGATATTTATTGCGATTGGAGGAGTCGGGATTTTTTATTTTCACTGCTACTCGCTTTGTGTCGCTAGACATCATGCCAGAGCTATAGCCATAGGAAATAATCTTCCTGCTTTACAAGTACATTTCAAAGCTCTAAGAACAGCAGGAGTCATGATCGCAGCTTCCTGGCTTACTTTATTGCCGGTTAGCATTTCGGGGATGGGACTGAGCATATGCACGCATTTAAACTCAAACCTTATGGAAATGACTCGGATATGTGTAGGATTTGGAATAGCTTTCAGCATCTTCAGGCACGGAATTGTCTTGAAAAGTATTATAAGTCCATTTCTGTACACGTATGCGTCCAGTGAGCTGCGTGATGAATTACGGAAGATCTTTAATAGCTTGAAGAAGAAAAGTTGTAACCGAAGTGTTGTTGGCTAACTTGAAACAATAATTAGCATTAGCTTCTTTATTCCCTTCTTTTATTTATGGTAATGCTCTAAACTCTTTCATTTCACAAAGAAAAGAAAAACTATCTACCACAACAAGTTTGAAGATCTGTTTCAATATACGTTTCTGTCAAGAATTTTGGTCTTTTTTTTAATACTCACAATAAGCTTATATTGAGGCTTTTACCGTTTAGAAACCTGTATATATATATATACGTAATTGAAATACTGCTTTAAAAATTATAGGTTATATTGCATATTAGCCGGGAAACTTGGATCATGAATGTGATATTGTACCATTTGGACATTTCGGACTACCATCTTTTATAGAAATACTAGCGTAAAAGCCCGTCAAAATGACTGGAAACAACTACATATAACTGAACAAACATGCTGCATATTGGTGCCTTTGGATAAAAGATTAAAACATACGATGACCATGTGATTGCATACACACCTGTTCTTCTTCAGAGGAAAAGTCGTCATCTTCCCTACAGATAATTGGTATCTTCAGTCTGTTTTAACAAAGGTTTTTTTTCGTAATAATTCCCAAGCATAGATTTGCGCTGATGTTTGGCTTATTTTTCTTAGGAGTCTCCCCGGCTTTCCTATTCGGATCCTACCTAACTTGACGTCATAATGGTGTGGTGTCATACACATAACGCCATACCTGATCTGGTCCTGGGAAATCCCTCCTTGACAGGCTTTTATATAGCAGAAAAAGTGCCGAAATTTAGGAGCTATTTACGCCTATGTTAGCGATTAAATTCAACTAAAATGGGAACGAGCAATCAAAAGAGGAAGTATTATAGGATAAAAAGTGGAACTGGACTCATATAACTCACGAAATTCGGAGAAATTGAGCGTGATCAATTGACTGACACTTCGCTTTTATACGTATTTATTAACTGCTTGCCATGTTCTGTGGGTTGAAACAGTTAACTCCGAACTCTGATCAGTTTCCAACTGATTCACCATTTAAGAATGCTGCCCGAGGGACAGAACGGATAGACCTTGAGATACTGTTATTCTAGGAACTACTTTAGAACAGAAGTGGTGTTCTGGTCCATGGTATGTGTACCACCTATTAGTGCACGTAATACAGCCCAAGCTGTCATTATTACCGAGGACGTACTCAATGAGGAGCAAAACACATGTCTTTTCTCGATGTATACTGTTGGTATTATGTGAGTCATTCCAAATGACTTATACAAAACTGTAGACTCTGTAACTGGTGTGTCATCATGTTAGACATTCCGTAATGCATAGAAACTATGAATTGCATAAACTAATTATTCTTAATATTCTAATTTTAGTGTGATTTATAGAGATAATGACTGTACACAGTTACCAGTGTAGACGTTTTAACTGTGATTTATAGAGATAATGACTGTGCACAGTTACCAGTGTAGACGTTTTAACTGTGATTTATAGAGATGATGACTGTACACAGTTACCAGTGTAGGCGTTTTAACTGTGATTTATAGAGATGATGCCTGTACACAGTTACCAGTGTAGACGTTTTAACTGTGATTTATAGAGATTATGACTGCACAAAGTTACTAGTGTTGACGTTTTAACTGTAATTTATAGAGATAATGACTGTACACAGTTACCAGTGTAGACGTTTTAACTGTGATTTATAGAGATGATGAATGTACACAGTTACCAGTGTAGACGTTTTAACTATGATTTATAGAGATGATGACTGTACACAGTTACTAGTGTAGACGTTTTAACTGTGATTTATAGAGATAATGACTGTACAGTTACCAGTGCAGACGTTTTAACTGTGATTTATAGAGATGGTGACTGCACAAAGTTACTAGTGTAGACGTTTTAACTGTGATTTATAGAGATAATGACTGTACACAGTTACCAGTGTAGACGTTTTAACTGTGATTTATAGAGATGGTGACTGTACACAGTTACCAGTGTAGACGTTTTAACTGTGATTTATAGAGATGGTGACTGTACACAGTTACCAGTGTAGACGTTTTAACTATGATTTATAAAGATAATGTCCAACACTTTGACTGTTAATGTTTCATATTTAGCTTTACGTGTAGATGGCGTAACTATTAAATTAAGGAGTGGTTTAATGAAGACTTCATACGCGATGTATAACGAAATATTGTGACTTTGAAGTATCTATTGGTTCAGATGAAACTAAAATATATGGATGTTGTAACTGTAAAATTATGGAGCGTTTACTGAAGACATCATACATGAAGTAAAACGAGATGTTATGACTTTGAAGCATCTATTGGTTCAGATGAAACTAAAATATATGGATGTTGTAACTGTAAAATTATGGAGCGTTTACTGAAGACATCATACATGAAGTAAAACGAGATGTTATGACTTTGAAGTATCTATTAGTTCAGATGAAACTGAAATATATGGATGTTGTAACTGTAAAATTATGGAGCGTTTACTGAAGACATCATACATGAAGTAAAACGAGATGTTATGACTTTGAAGCATCTATTGGTTCAGATGAAACTGAAATATATGGATGTCATAGCTGAATATAGAAAATTATTACTTTAGACGTCGTGCTCATGAAATACATAGAACTCTTAGTGTAATAGTTGTGTGTTTATGGAACGCTGAGCGTTCACGTGGTAAGTGCAAAATATATATGTCTTTTAAAATTCATTACAGTGAAATATATAATTAATAAGGTTGATATTTGGAGTCTATAACTCTGAAATGTATGTAATTCTTAGTGTAAACATGACTGCAAAATATTTAAACAATTATTACAGTTTTATTGCTGTAGGTAGTTATATATCTAATGTTAAAGCCACCTTCATAACTGAAATATATTGAGCTATTACTGTAAGGTTTGCAACTATAACATGTACGTAGAAGTTGTAACTTAAATACATGCATATATATTATTTTGAAATTCGAAGCATGATGATGTAAAAGGTGTAACTGTGAAATATATTTATCTATTAGTGTCGGTTTCGTAACTGTAAAATGCGTAGCATGTAGTGTAGAAATTATAACCGTGAAATATATGCAACTATTGGTTTCGGTGTCGTAACTGTAAACTATGTATCATGCACTGTGGAAGTTAAAACTTAATGTAGAAGGAGTAGCAGAGGCGTCGCTAGGTGCTTAAAAATTCGAGGGTCGGGCCCATAGGTCAGGGATTTTTCGACGTTTCAGTATCATATTGATCATGGTTTTCTATTCTGATTTTCAAGACACCAACTGGGGATTCGGGGTTCCGTCTAATAGAATCGGGACAGGGGCCTACCAGTGCCTAGCGACGCCTCTGAGTTGTAGTTTTGACATATACACCTGGAAAAAAGTTAAGAACCCCCGTGTTTTTTTCAAGTGATTCAGATTCGACGTTCTTGTGACTGATTATAAATTACCATTCAATCTAAACGTGTTTATCAAATGAAATTATGCATTATTGGCACAAGAAAACAAGATTATCACCGTAAAATAACAATTTTTAATTTACATTTCATGACATCAAAATATGGACAGTTTTCACGCTT
>NW_013672733.1:38124-43857 GCF_000517525.1 Limulus polyphemus
TTTCAATAAGCAATCCTGAAAAATATTTGGGGGTGCTTAACTTTTTTCCAGGTGTATATATACAGCCATTAGGCTTAAAAGTTTATTGTGAAACACGCCTAGCTATTAGCATATACAATGCATCTATAAGATATATTGTGTTTGTTTTAGCACAGAGCTGCATATTGGCTATCTGTGCACTGTTCATCACATGGAAAAATCGAAACCCGGATTTTAATGTTGTAATCTGACCAACTGGAGAACTTGTATATATATATAATTCGGAAACTGAGAGTTATATCAAAATAATTGTTACTGGTATGGAATTAGGTGTTACGGGCCTACCTTATGACAGTATCACTGTCATGTTATTCGAAACTTTTATTAAAATGCATTATGAAACATTTTAAGCAAAAATTATCAAATTGGTTCCATTAAAAACAAAACTTATAAGGATAAATGAAAGTGAGGTAAACATCTTTACAGTACTACGAAACGTTGCCAAAAATCAATAGATTTATTCAAAGGCCTGTCCAAATGTCAGTATTTCTCACTGTTCTTAATTTGCCCTTCTGGTTTCTATGTGTAAGAGAGCATGTAGTACGCAGCCGCTGTCACGCATTTCTCACAATCAGGAAGAAGCACGGACATTCTGGTGACATTCCACACACTAGGATCATGTTAAACTGATCTTCAACTGTACATTGCGTCATTATTTAGATTATCTGAGAGTAGATGTAATATTTTCAGGTGTAATACGCTATGTCTGAAGGTTTTATTTTAATAAGGTTTAATCTTTTGAGTATTGAAAGTTGCAATGACTGCTTCTGCAACATTCTGACCTTGCACCTCAAACCTAGATTTCTGTAACAATCTTTGCTCTGGTCGGATTTCGATTTTCTGCAGTATAACGCCATATACATGGAAGGGGTATACAGTATAATTCGTATAACTTGACAAGCAATAGAGAAGTCATTGATTTGTTTGGTGCTGTTTACTGAGAGTTAGGTACACCAACCCTGACGATCTGACTAACAGGTTACTTTTCATTCAGGAGTTGTAAAACCTTCCTTAAATTTACTATTGTGATAATAATAACATATAATATTGTACAAGTGTAGTGTTTGAAATAACAATTAGTAATACAGTGACAACTTCAGCACAAACATGTCCAAGACAGAATACATAGGCACAATACTGTGTGAAGGATTATGACTTATTCAAGTTCTGCTGAATCTTTTACTTTTATTACTTTATTGCTATATTTACTAATCAGCTAGAGAATGATGAGTATTTGGCCTTTCAGACTTGGTGTGGTTGATAATAGTACAACAAGCAGGGCAAACACTGATGTATTAAAATGTAACCACTGACAGTATTTGTCAGTGGGCTACATTGTTGAATAGTACAGTAGACTCTTCCCAACGAGACCATTCTCCCATTGCGAGCAAAATATTACAGTTCCGACAATCTTTACTATTACAAAATATTTCTCCAGGCCAATCACTCCCCTATTTCAAACTGTGACCACTGAAATTAGTCCCGAGGCCATTGTTGACTCTTCATATTGCGACCGCCCGCTGTCCGCTTTTTTTTTTTTAGGGTAAACATTAACAGGTGTGGTAGTGGTTGATTGCAATCGTGTTCAATATTTGACAAAACTCGGTGCGTGTCACTTTTAAATTACTCTGGTGGTGTTTCTAATTAAATTTTATTGTTTCATTGCTTTTTGGACCATGATTTTAAAAATTCCTGCCATCAAAAGTTTCAAAATACGCGGTACCAAGAAGCTTGTTTGTTTGTTTGTAATTAAGCACAAAGCTACACAATGGGCTATCTGTGCTCTGCCCACCACAGGTATCGAAACCCGGATTCTAGCGTTGTAAGTCCGCAGACATGCCGCTGGGCCACAACAAGAAGCAAATGTTACGCTAATCAAATTACCTAAAGCTCGTGCTACTTGCAAGCTGTTAGTCCTAGCGAGTGTACCTCGTAGAAAAAAATTTATTATTATTATCATTATTTTGATTTATATTACCTAATTTAACCTTACCTAGCCTAAAATTTTATAATTCTTACATTTCTAGTTACTTTTATAATTATAAATAAAGAATAGATAAGAAAAACAAGAAATATAGCACTTACCTGTGTAAACTTATGTTTTGTCGTTGAATGTCCTTCTATGTTAGCCCTAACACTTTCACCAATGCTACTAGTACTAGTCCACAAAATATTTTTTTCTTTAATTAAAGTAAGTAATGCACGGAAGAACACAGAACAATAAATGTAAACAGCTAAAAAAGTTTGGTATCTGTCAGAAATTTTCTGGCTCTTTAATCATGTGACTTTAACAGTTAGAAATTCAACTTAGCTCCCCACTATGTTCTCATCAGCTAAATTGTCAATCATCTTTAACATGAATCATATTGCAATCAGTCATTTGAAATCTAGGCTTTCTATTGGTTATAAATTTAATAGGAGGCGGCCAAAAAAAAGCCACTTGAAAGGGCTTACGTCACATACTCTTTGATAATATTACCGTGACAGATACACTGTAGATAAATTATAAATACCGCATCAGTCAATGAGTAAAACATCAGTTTTTATCCTGTTTCTATCGCACATGAAATTTATTGTCAAACGCTGTTATAAACCTCCGTGACATAGACATTTTATTCCAAAATGATGTCATAGGCATTATGTGCCTGAATAGCTTTTAATTTCTATGCCAGTGACAGGGTGTTGAGCTATTATTGGCAGATAAAGTCAGTTATTCAGGCACATAATGCCAGCAATAAAGGCCGTTTTAAATTAGCTGAAGAGTTCAATGTTGGCAAAACGCAAATCCAGCAAATTTTGAATCATAAGGCTGAATATATGACAGCATTTAAAGAGAATCAGCTGTCTTCACGAAAACGCATTTGTTCTAGATTTGTGAGTGACCACCTTGAAGCATCGTTATGGTCTTGGTATCAAAAAGCTCGCGCTATGAAAATTCCAGTTTTCGGACCTATATTGCAAGAAAAGGCACTTACAATAGCCACTACTCTGGGTCTTATTTCAAAGCATCGTCTCACTAAATTCAAAACCAGACATAACATTTTGCAACTCACAATCAGTGGTGAACGTAGCGATGTCGATGCCATGACAGTTGGTGAAAGGAATGCCAAATTGCCTGCTATTATAGAGGGATATGCACCTAGAAACGTCTACAATGTGAATGAAACTGAGGTCAACTCTCATGGTATACCAGACAAAACATTGTGTGTAAAAGGTGAACAGTCTGTTGGGGGAAGCGATTAAAAGATAGGCTATGTGTTGCATTATGTTGCAATAGTGTTGGTCAATTTGAATGCACTGTTGTGATTGGTAAGAGAACAAAACCCAGGTGATTCAAAAACTTAAACATAAAGATTGACTTATCTGTGGCTTGGTATGCTAATAAGAAGGCATGGATGACCAACACCATCTTACAATACTGTATTACACGCTTCAATAAGCACGTGAAAGAACAGCGTCGCCATTTTATCTTGCTGTTAGACAATGCCACATTACACAGTCAAGTGAATCTTAGCAATGTCAAAATTGTGTTCTTGTCTCCCAACGCAACATCAGTGCTACAACCTTATGACCAGGGTATCATTAGTGCATTTAAAGCCCACTACAGAAAGCGCATAATCCGTTCTGTGTTTTCAAACATGGATAAATGCATGTTGCTCACAAACTTGGTGAAAAGTGTCAGTGTGCTAGATGCTTGTACTTGGATCAATTCCGCTGTGCGTGAAATCAAGACCAGCACAGTATCAAAGTGTTTCACAAAATGTTTCATCTGTTCCCCCTCAATTGACAACAGTAAAGACGACGACTACAACATTCCTTTGGATCAAAATGACGAACTTTTTTGTATAATGAAATATATATGCACACATGTTCTTTGACTAAAATTTGTAAAATACTTTGAATGAAGAAAATAAAGACTATAAAATATAAAATATTCAAGAAATGGATAATTATTAATAGTTTGGATGTACAGTATGTAAAGAAATATCGCACATGACATTACAATTCAATATTGAAATATTTTACACTTAATTGATGAACTGATAGATCCCTAGTAAATCCATCCAATTAAGACCACTTTTGCTCAGACCCAAAGGTGGTCTTAAAAGGGAGAGTCTACTGAACAACTAATGTTTTTAAATTTAATTTCGTTCTCTCATTGTTGTACACTGGCCTTCTATCAAACTGAGAATTAGCACTAAACAAGTAATAAATCATTCTCTTTCCTACCAGAATGACTGTCTGAGCTTGGATTCAAACCCTTCAACTTAGCTATATTTTTTCATTCACTTCATCATGTTCATAGCCATATCTGCAGCCGTTGTTCCTTCATTTATTTATCAATAATCGATGTCCTGCGGAAAGATGTCAGGACAAACGGCAACACTGCACAGATATGAGATCTCACTTTGGGTTGGATCACAAGTTAAAGATGACCTATATTCTAGTACATAGCACATCTCCAGAGGATTTAGCTTATAAGAACAACAAATGTTAAGAGTTGAACAATGTTAAATGCACCACAAAGTATGGTCCCCATCTATGTAGCTGTCATCAGTTCGAATTACATCATTGTAGCACCACTCCATACACAAATGAAGCTCCTTGAGACATCACCTTGGACACGTCAAAAAGGCTTGTACCTTTATCTGGTGGACATGTGGAATCATAACTTGCCAATCTGTTAAGTGGGTCAAGGTGTTGTGGGAGGAGCAAAAGGTTGACACCAGCTTCCAGAAGACAAGAATCTCAGGAATAGTTGGCCAAAATGAAAGCTGCTCTAAAGGAAACCAGGAATGTTCTTTTTTCAGACTCCTCCCCCCAGGATATTACGAAATCAGGGACGACACAAGAAGGCTTCTGCTCCAAAAGAAAGTCAGAGGGAGCATCGGTCACTTTGCTTTGTTAAAAATATAAAAAACTTTTGTTTCTTCTCGTGTATGATCATGTAGTGTCATTTGTAGTTTAGTTACTTCATTATGATCCTGTACTATAGCTAATTAAATAGTGTTAGAAAGAGCAAAAGCAAAGAAATATCTTATGAAAACCATCAGAAAAAGACAGTTACGAATCCTAGGGCATGTCATTTGTGAAGAAGACTTAGAATATCAAATACCGAGAGGAAAGGTCGAGGGAAAAAAAGAGAGGAATACAAAGAACAAAGTACATTACTAACCTAAAGAAGTGGATTAACAACCCATCACTGAAAGACAATGATATCATCCAATTAGCTCGATACAAAGAAAGATCGTGATCGCCAAAGTCTGCTCATAGACGAGGCAAAAGAGAGAGAGAGAGACTATAGCTTCCTTACGATGATATTGTACTATAGCTAGTTTACTATCATCCTGTACTATACCTAGTTTACTATCATCCTGTACTATACCTAGTTTACTATCATCCTGTACTATACCTAGTTTACTATCCTCCTGTACTATACCTAGTTTACTATCCTCCTGTACTATAGCTAGTTTACTATCATCCTGTAATGTAGCTAGTTTACTATCATCTTGTAATGTAGCTAGTTTACTATCATCCTGTACTATAGCTAGTTTACTATCATCCTGTAATGTAGCTAGTTTACTATCATCCTGTAATGTAGCTAGTTTACTATCATCCTGTACTATAGCTAGTTTACTATCATCCTGTACTATAGCTAGTTTACTATCATCCTGTACTATAGCTAGTTTACTA
>NW_013672734.1:0-1462 GCF_000517525.1 Limulus polyphemus
CAGTGACTCTGTAGAGTTAAAAATTTATTATTATGAACTAATCTTTACCTGCTTGATCTAAGTGTATTTACTACAGTGTAATCTCAAGAGAAGCTATTTATAAATGCAACTACAATCTGGTGTTAAAATTTAAAAAATGACTATATTTTGCTCTAGGTATGAACATTAAAAACATAACAAACCAGTGTTAAAAATATATTATTAACTTAAACTAGTATTTATATATTTTTTCTATAGACATCTGCTTAAGCTTTAATGGTAAGTAAAGCTAATAATTGATCAACGTATTTTAATTCAGTATGATACGGGCTTGTTACATGACATGTTTGTTGATTCTTTGGTAATGGGTCTTCTCCTGATGTTCGGAAAAATTGTAAATCGGCTTCAAGAATTTTAACTTCAGATAGTTTTATGAACCCTGAGTCTCCTTGGGAAGGGTTAAACCTGGTTGGTGTTTTAACATGTTTTGTTGTCTTTGTAAAGTCAGAGAGGTTGTGCAAAATTTTGGCTTATACAGTACCAGTCCCTTGAATCTTGACTACCTCTGATTAAAAGACCAAAAGAACTTTGCCAAAGGGCTGCACTCAACAACAATAAATATTAGCCAATTACAAAACTCTTAGACATGATGAAAGTAACCACAAGAGTGACTAGACTTTCTATAGATTGAATACTTTTCCAAAAATATAAACACAAGAGTAGCAAGGTTTTGTCTAGATTGAATCTTTTTCGAACAAGTAACCATTAGATTGGCAAGACTTTATATAGATAGAATCCTTTTACAAGTGACCACAAGAATAGTAAGACTTGGTTTAGATTGAATCCTTTTCCAACAAGTAACCACGAGAGTGGCAAGACTTTGTATAGAGTGGAGTTTTTACTAACAAGTAACCACAAGAATAGCAAGACTTTGTCTAGATTGAATCCTTTTTGAACAAGTAACCACAAGAGTAGCATGGCTTTATCTAGATTGAATCATTTTCCAACAAGTAACCATAATAGCGGCAAGACTTTGTCTAGATTGGATTGTTTTCTAACATGTAACCACAAGAATGGCAAAACTTTGTCTAAATTGAATCCTTTTACAAGTAACCACAAGAGTAGCATGACTATGTCTAGATTGAAACCTTTTCTAACATGTAACCACAAGAGTAGCAAGGCTTTGTCTAGACTGAATCCGTTGCCACAAGTAACGACAAGAGTAGCAAGACTTTGTCTAGATTGAAACATTTTCTAACATGTAACCACAAGAGTAGCA
Source organism: Limulus polyphemus (assembly GCF_000517525.1). Lineage (NCBI taxonomy): Eukaryota > Metazoa > Arthropoda > Merostomata > Xiphosura > Limulidae > Limulus > Limulus polyphemus. Next base: position 1,259 of record NW_013672734.1, read on the forward strand.
AGGCTTTGTCTAGACTGAATCCGTTTCCACAAGTAAGGACAAGAGTAGCAAGACTTTGTCTAGATTGAAACATTTTCTAACATGTAACCACAAGAGTAGCAAGGCTTTGTCTAGATTGAATCCGTTTCCACAAGTAAGGACAAGAGTAGCAAGACTTTGTCTAGATTGAAACATTTTCTAACATGTAACCACAAGAGTAGCAAG
>NW_013672734.1:2102-3962 GCF_000517525.1 Limulus polyphemus
TAGCAAGACTTTGTCTGGATTGAAACCTTTTCTAACATGTAACGACAAGAGTAGCAAGACTTTGTCTGGATTGAAACCTTTTCTAACATGTAACCACAAGAGTAGCAAGGCTTTGTCTAGACTGAATCCGTTTCCACAAGTAAGGACAAGAGTAGCAAGGCTTTGTTTTGATTGAATCATTTTCAGACTATTATAAGTTCTTAATTATTTCCTCTTTTTTTCTTTTTGTGGGCCAGTTTTGTCTCGATTTTTACTTGTATGTTGATGCTTATAAAGACTTGTATTTACGAAGTACAAAAATATGAATCTGTGTTATATATATTACGACAATTCTTCAGAACTAAAACTAATTGTAAGAAAGTTGACTTGTTGTCTCATAAGTTCACTACAATACTTACTACCATGTACGACTCGCTATCTATTGATTAAATATTGAAAAACAAAATATTTATATTCGCCCTATTGATCGCAAGTTGATAGTGAAAATTTTGCTGAATATCACAGATCTGAAAATTATAAACACTCACACATAATATACTTACTAATAATATTAATCTTTTCTCTGAAAAAGCAATTTTAAATTGTACTATTTACTGCAAAATTTAAAAATGGATTCAAAGAGAAAAGATGAAAAACGTTTATTGCGGAACTTGTAAACACAAGTTTAAGACTGTTTAAGTACTAGTAAATTGTAGATAAGTATTCAAATACTTTCCTATCACTAATCTTGGGGCCGGTCGTGGCTCAGTTTATGCGTGCTCGGTCTGTGAATCCGAGAGTTTATGGTTCTCACCTCGTCGTAAAAAAACTCACTCCGAACTCTTTGGACCGTGGATGCATTATAAGACAGTTAAATCTCACTATTCAGCGAGGCGAGTAGCCGAAAAGATGACGATGGGAATTGTTGACTAGCTGATTCCCTCTAGTCTGTCCAGTTTAATATTAGGGACGGCTATGCACAGATAGACCTTTGTGTTGTATTGTACAAAGTTCTGGAAGAAAGAAACAAACGCTAATCTTATCCAACATGTTATATGGGCTGGAAACCAAGCTCGATATCTGGTAACCGTAGTTTGAAGTATGTTTAAAATGCTATCTATTTAATAATTTTAATATAACTTTTAAATCATCAATATCGAATTATCACTGACCAAATGATGATTTAAAAAAAAAGAGGGTTGATAGTCTGGCTATTTTAATTTGAAATGAAGGTTGATAGTCTGGCTATTTTAATTTGAGAAAGATGGTTCATAGTCTGGCTATTTTAATTTTAAATAAGGGTTGATAGGCTATTTTAATTTGAAAAAGATGGTTGATAGTCTGGCTATATTAATTTTAAAAAGAGGGTTGATAGTCTGGCTATTTTTATTTTAAAAAGATGATTGATAGTCTGGCTATTTTTATTTGAAAAATTCGATATGATATTTTTTCCTTTTCTTTCGTTTTTCTTATTGGCTAATATAAGTTTTTTGAAGTCTATGATTAGATGGCAAAGTCCTTCGGTGAGTGAACGATAAGTTTCCAGATTTATAACGCTAAAATCCGGGTTCCATTCCCTGAGTTGGACAGAGCTCATGTAGCTCATTGCGTAGCTTTTCTTTAAAAAATCTAACAATTAGATGGGAAATTAGGCTTATCTACTTCAAAACGCTAGAAAAATATGAGAATAGAAGCGGCATTTCGAAATATATTTACAGTCCAATCTTTATTCAAAATTAATTTTTTTTCACATCAGTATGAAATATAACAATAAACCGACGTGAAAATTTTATCTTCATACAAAGTAATAAATACTGTTGCGTCATCGAGATCACATGACTACAGTGACGCCACGTTTCTAGAACTATCCCGTATCTTGGC
>NW_013672734.1:4149-10126 GCF_000517525.1 Limulus polyphemus
TTTTTTCATGAATGCTCTAGTATTTACTAGATAGGGTAGGCGGGTATATATAAGAGGGGACAACGTGACGCGAGATCAAGGTAATGTAATGTGTGTGTAGATAGTGAGTAATTGAACTGCAGTCAGAAGTATTATTGAGCACGTTCGTTGTTATAGCGTTTGTTTAGCGCGATTGTTGAAGTTGAGTGTATCGGTAAAGTTATATTCGGAAAGAATAAACCAGTTTTTATTAAGAACGAACTTGTGTCGCTTAAGTTTCGTCGGAACGAAGTTACGGAAAATCAATTAAAAAACGGAGACGTAACAATACTTTATCGAATCAATACATTCATCGCTCATGTTAGGCGTCCGTAAAACTTGTTTAGATTGTACTAAATCCCGAATAAGTTGCTAGGTAGCATCAAGTAGTAAAAGTCACTAGAAAAAGGTACCAGGATCATATCTAGGTGTTAAGTTTAAATCATGTAAATAATATGACACGAAGGCGAAAAATAATGATACAAAATAACACACTGTACCATCAACTGAACTAACTTCCGGTGACTCAGCGGTAAGTCTCGCAGTTTATCACGCTAAAAATGGAGTTTCGTGAGTGCAGCCTATTATATAACTCTGCGATTAACAACAAACAATTAACTTAACCGAACTACAACACAGTATGACGTGTATGTGTGCGTATATGTTTTTTAAAGTTACTTTAACAATAAATTAAAATAATGTTAAACGTTCTGTAGTTAACACATAGAGGGCGCTTAAAGCATGTATTCAAAACTTTAAGGTAGAAGAACGCGGAAATTTTCGTCGTTCTGATGTACTTTTTTGTAAATAACAGTATCTTCCTGTGCAAACTGAAGAGCGTATCTTTGAACACACGAAATCGATATTCATATTTGCATGTATTTTATACGTATTAAACTTTTCTCTGAGCAGAATAGATTTTTGTTCTGGGTGTATTTATGGATGTCAAGTCTAATTGTGATTAACTTGTTGGACCTACAATGCAGTTGGTATAGAACTCAAAATTGGCTTCGATGATTTTTGTAGCAATCGTCGTGCACCACTCCTGTGCGAGGCCTGACGTAATTATATTCACCTGCGAATCAAATCGGCGAGTCTGGAGGATCCGATAAACGCTCGTCGATGTCTTCTCTGCACGTTTGTGTGTAGCGCGACCTGCTTTAGAGGTAAAGCTGCAATTACAGGGGAAGTATGACCATCGAAGTGTTAAGTGTATGAAATTATAACATGAAGCATTTTGTCGTAGGGTTCCTATCAGGAGTAACCATTTTAATTTTTACAACTGCTGGGTAAGTTAGCAACGAGTTAGTCCACTTTATATGTATGTATATAGCAACCCATCAATGATTTATAAAGTGTGTATACATATATATATAATTTTTTGAAATATAAAATAAAAAAAATTCTATTTGTATATTTCATGTCAAATTTAAATTTATTACTTTCAAAAATTATTAAGTTGTTTTCTCGTTTTTATACTGATGAATAACCTGTGAAGGTACGCAACCGGTTAAATAAAGAACAATCTGGTAAAAAAAGAAAGGATTCGAGTTTTTTTTTATACATATATTTATCTAGAAGTGAAACCACCTCGATTCTCATCTTGTATATCTGCTTATGTGTAGTTAAACTGATAATTTCATTTTAATAAAAGATACAATTGTATCCTATATGCTATCGAGCGTTTTCGCATATTTTTATTTAATTTTATTTCGCTACAAATCGGGTTTCGATGTCCGTATTGGACACAGCACAGATAGCCCATTGTGTAGTTCTTTGCTTAACAACAAACAAAACTAAAAACAAACATGGTTTTATATTTTAACAATTTTATTTTAATTACAATGTCCTGTAATTACAGCGTATTACACTTTGATATAGTAACGACAGGAACTAAGAGAGAGAGATACTTTGATATATTATATAGTTGGAAATTGTCTCTTACGGAGGTTCAGATAATCGAAATGGTATCAACCTGGATAAGAGATGGGTAGTAAGAATTTAAACAACAGCAAAAAAAAAAAAAAAACTTTCTGAGTTTCAAAGTTTTTTCGGTCCAAAAAAATGATGGATAATTTCTCAACGTTATTTTTTCTTGCATTTTGATCCTTATGAAGTTCCAAGTGTGGGTAAATAAGTTAGTTTATAATTATGTGATCTGGTGTCACAACAAGGAGGATCTTTATCGTATCATGTTAAATTGATATACAGTTTGTGTAACGCGTATTATACGTGATCCGGTGTCACAGCAAGGAGGACCGCATCAAGTTAAGATAATATAGAGTTTATGTAACAACTATTATATATGATCCGGTGTCACAGCAAGGAGGACCGCATCACGTTAAGATAATATAGAGTTTATGTAACAAGTATTATATATGACCCGGTGTCACAGCAAGGAGGATCGCATCAAGTTAAGGTAATATAGAGTTTATGTAACAACTATCATATATGATCCGGTGTCACAGCAAGGAGGACCGCATCAAGTTAAGGTAATATAGAGTTTATGTAACAACTATTATATATGATCCAGTGTCACAGCAAGGAGGACCGCATCAAGTTAAGGTAATATAGACTTTATGTAACAACTATTATATATGACCCGGTGTCACAGCAAGGAGGACCGCATCACGTTAAGGTAATATAGAGTTTATGTAACAAGTATTATATATGATCCGGTGTCACATATGATAAGATATTACAAGAAAGAGGATTTTTATAGCATCACGTTTAGATAATAGCTTTTTAGTTTATTAGAGTATCACTCAGACTTACCGCTGAGCCATCGTGAAGGCCACTTTTGTGATGTATTGTGCTCGTTCTTTGTCGAAATGGTCACGAAAGACCCATGCTGTAGTGTGCGCCCCACCCTATAGATAGACATGAACTTTGATGTTATTTACTTTTAATTAAATCATCTATAGGGCCCGCGTTCCCGAGTAGTTCGCGTCGCGTTGCCGCACAATTACGCCACTCTGCACTTTTGGGCTATGAATGAGTTATTAGAGTAAGTAGGCCAAGAGTTGACGATTGGATTTTGTCTTCCCTATAGTGTATTAGTTGATTGTTTATTTGTTTTTAATTATCAACAAAGCTACACAAGCCCACCACAGGTATGAATGAGTTATTAGAGTCAGTAGGCCAAGAGTTGACGATTGGATGTTGTCTTCCCTATAGTGTATTAGTTGATTGTTTGTTTGTTTTTAATTATCAACAAAGCTACACAAGCCCACCACAGGTATCGAAACCCGGTTTCTAGCGTTGTAAGTCCGCAGACATACCGCTGTGCCACTGGGGGGCTGTATTAATTGACAATTATGGACGGTTACGCGCATTATGGCCCTTAGCCGTTAGAGTAACTTTACGAAAAGCCCATCAGAAAAACTCAATACTGAGCGCGTAGTGCACACAAAAATACAGTTATACAGTGATGGTGATATGATCTCTGTTGATATATATATACACATGAAAAATATAACAGCATTCATTTTCATAAAATAACGTTTCCAAGGCTTTTACTGAGCTGGTACAGTATTTAACGTTTTGATATTAGCACCTGGCAGGAAACTAATTAAATCTGACAAAGCAAATATGACAGCCTGACTTAATAAGTCTGATACAAATCGAAAAGGTAAAATATAGTCAATGAAATCTGTTTGGTTAGGTATCGTTTTCTGCTCCCGGTTTTATTCTTTAGACAATATCGCCATCTGGTAGTAAGATGTCTAAGTTTAATGAATGTAACATATAGACGTAGCTTAATCCTGTTTCATACAATGAATTTAAAGAATATCTTTCTAAGTTTTGTGTAATAAATACTTCGTTTTAATAACACTGTGCTATTGAATTAATCGATCTGAAATAAAATTGATAAAGTTGTATTAATAATTTCTGAGTTTGCAAAACAATTAAATAAATACACTGTAATTCTGGTTAATTAAGTAATGTTGGACGGTTTTTATGGTGTTTTGATGTCAGTTCTTTGTTTTACTCCATTACGTTGCTCCTGTCACTAAAGGTGGCTCAGCGATAAGCCTGTGGACTTATAACGTTAAGAATTGGGTTTAGATACCCGGTGGGTATAGCACAAACAGTCCATTGTGTAGCTTTGTGCTGTACAACAAATAAACGAAAGTCAAAATGGTACATTTAAATGTCTTACACTCACAAAAAATAAACCTATCATTCTATAGGTATTTGAAGAACTTGTGGCATTCCGGCACAATTTAATTCTTCGTATTGTTAGCCGACACTGGGCAGCTGATACTTGTTGTTAAACAAATGTTTAAACAACTATATTCAAACAAACGAAAGTTTTTTTGTTTTTTTTTTGTTGCATGCGCAATCTGGTTGAAAATGGAATAATAAGATATACTGTAAAGTGTTATAACACTTTTCTCAGAACTGGGTGTGTCTTAGCGTGTTGGGATATAAATCGGAAGTTCCGAGATTCGAGCCGCAGAGCACGTTCAGCATTTTTATAACTGTGTCAGTCTCGCTATTCTTCGAAGAGTCGTGCTCATTGGTTGCTCTCCCTTAGGGGTCTCGAACCTGACTGTTTAGGTTAAAAATTCCTATACTGATACATGTTTTTTTTAAACAACTTATTAACTGGGTTGACTAAGACTAGTTGGAAAGTATTTGAAATTAAATTAAGTTATCATCTTTCAATAAAGCTGGGTTTTATGTAAGACTTCGAATATTATAGTTCATAAACAAACATTAATCACGAGTCTCTCTCTCTCTCTCTTTCCTGTAGAATTAGCATTCTTTAAACGTTGTTTATGCAACCGAAATCCGATTTTCTTTTCACTCCAATCCCTCGTGGCTTAACAGTAAGTTTAAGGGCTTATAATAGACTAAACGTTCTGATCACCTTATGTGCATGTAGACCAAACGTTCTGGTCATCTTATGCGTACGTAGACTAAACTTTCTGGTCACCTATGCGTACGTAGACTAAACGTTCTGATCACCTTATGTGCATGTAGACTAAACGTTCTGATCCCCTTATGTGCATGTAGACTAAACGTTCTGATCACCTTATGTGCATGTAGACCAAACGTTCTGGTCATCTTATGCGTACGTAGACTAAACTTTCTGGTCACCTATACGTACGTAGACCAAACGTTCTGGTCACTTTATGTGCATGTAGACCAAACGTTCTGGTCACCTATACGTACGTAGACCAAACGTTCTATGCACATAAAGTGATCCTAGACCAAACGTTCTGGTCACTTTATGTGCATGTAGACCAAACGTTCTGGTCACCTATGCGTACGTAGACTAAAGGTTCTGATCACCTTATGTGCATGTAGACCAAACGTTCTGGTCACCTATGCGCACGTAAGTTAAATATTCTGGTCACCTATGCGCACGTAAGTTAAATATTCTGGTCATAGTCTGCTAGGAGTAAGGCACAGCCATCCGTAATTTTGAACAGCAGACCAGAAGAAAGGTAGCCAGCAACACCGGCTACCACAAGGGTTTTGTCCGGCTTATTAAACCGAATAATGACATCGACACGTCCCTAGACTCTGCGAACCGCAGCCTAACCCGCTAACCACTATGCCACACCCGGACCTCGGAGAAAAAACAACAATTTTCATAGGCAGTTAACATGCTTATATTGATGATCAATTCGTTGCTTATAATAACAACTTACACATTTCGTAAAAGGTTACTTGAACAACTTAGTTTGTTTGTTTTTTGAAATTAAGCACAAAGCTACACAATGGGCTATCTGTGTATAAAACGTATTTTACGCCTATACCCGGTTTCTAGCGTCGTAAGTCCGCAGACATACCGCAGAGAAATCAATTCTTTTGCTGCACAAAATGGTGATAATTGTTATGTATTAATTATTCATGTTTGCCTATAACTGTTATGTATTAATTATTCATGTTTGCCTATAACTGTTATGTATTAATTATTCATGTTTGCCTATAACTGTTATGTATT
>NW_013672734.1:10800-21600 GCF_000517525.1 Limulus polyphemus
AAGTTGTCCGGTTAGTAGCTGTATGGAACTTTAACACGTGCGTATATTCTTCAGCTTGTAAGTTGTCCGGTTAGTAGCTGTATGGAACTTTAACACGTGCGTATATTCTTCAGCTTGTAAGTTGTCCGGTTAGTAGCTGTATGGAACTTTAACGCGTGCGTATATTCTTCAGCTTGTAAGTTGTCCGGTTAGTAGCTGTATGGAACTTTAACGCGTGCGTATATTCTTCAGTTTGTAAGTTGTCCGGTTAGTAGCTGTATGGGACAATAACACGTGCGTATATTCTTCAGCTTGTAAGTTGTCCGGTTAGTAGCTGTATGGAACTTTAACACGTGCGTACATTATGTTTACGTTTAATCAAATTCCACTCTTATCGCACTAAAAGCATTAAACACGATTTCCAGGAATAAGATCTAAAGCTGCCGTGTTTAACGTACGAGATATGCGTATAAAACGATAAACAGAGCCTGGTGTACTAGCTATTTTGCCGTTCTAAGCAAGCGGAACTCCCCCCCCCCCTCCTCCAATTTTACTTTCAGCTGTGTTACAACATTAACAGTGAGATTACCAATAAAACCAAACCTTTACCTTGCTACTTCAAAAATTTAAAATAAGGGAAATATCACTTTGCTTTCTTTCATTAACGCTAAATCGCACATTACTTGTTTCAGGCCCAAGGCTCGGACTGTTAGCCTGAGAGTCCATGGTGCGCGACCCGTTGATGTAAAAAAACACACGTTATTTTGCACTTTGGGGCATTGGGTGCTGTTAACTAACTGCTGTTCTTCTACTCTATCAGTTCAAAACTAGGGATGGCTCTTTTGTAGCATTGCGAGGATACCAGAAACAAAGATTTTAGCCCAATTTTTGCTCAATTTCATGCGTTATAGAAACTGTTGTCAGTTCAACCAGTCTTGATTTTGTCATGATTTATCTCAAGTACGATTTCCTTTGTTTCAGTTTTGAAATATTTCTTCATCAGCAACGAGAAAATTCTCAATTCAACAAACTTGTTGGCAAACAAAGATGCTAACCTATTCTTGCACTCGTTTTGGAGTTAATTTAGTCACTATCCGTGAGAGGTCTTCCAGATCGTAACCCAGTTCTGTTACGCTGGCGCTAGTTAACTCCCCATCAAAAAAAGCCAATAACTAAACCACGGGGTTTTTCAGCCATTCCCTTGAATTACTTTTTAACATGTCAATAATGAAATCTAAAATAAAACAACAATAACAAAATTACTGGACAATGAGTTGTTTCCCTCCAGTTTCGGAAACTTTTCTTTCATGAATGAAATGAGCGTGTTAACAGTTTTGTTAAAGAAATTAACCCTAACCTTTGCTGTATGCTTTCGTATGGAAACCGCATCTTCTTTTGTCGTGAGCAATCGGCTGTTTTTAACGAAAAATTTCCACACTTCTTCTGCAAGCCACCTTGCGTCCATCAAAATTGTAACCAGTTCTGTACTGACGACCAGGGCCGAACCAAGGATTACAGGGGCCCTAGGCACAGGCAATATTTGTGATTAATAATAATAACGATAATAACAAAATTAACGACTCTATTCTGCTAGTTTTACGAACCATAATTCTTTTACTTGGGTGGTTGGCGCCCCCCCCCCCCCCTGTATGGCCGGGGTCGTTGGCCCCGGGCTTATGTAGCTTACGGGTTAATCTGGTACTGCTGACGACTAGAATATGTTTTCTTGTTGTTGTGGAGTAACTCGAAACATATCAAGTTTGCTATATTGCAGAATCTTTATCAGTTCTATGATGATGATTTCGTCCATATCGACACTACTTGTGTTTTTCGGCGGGAAAACTTGTCGAAGATGACCCAGTAGCCGTGAGGAACCGATGACTGTTCTTTGTGACTTATGTCAGGAGTGCAGTCTAGTACAATCGGGTAATACTTGACATTTCTAGCAGCAGTCAACACATGAATCTACATATTGTTGGTCAACAGTTGACTTATGTCAGGAGTGCAGTCTAGTACAATCGGGTAATACTTGACATTTCTAGCAGCAGTCAACACATGAATCTACATATTGTTGGTCAACAGTTGAACGAACCAGTTCGAGTGTGATAATCATTTCAAGGTAGCTCAAAATTAACACGTAATGCATACCTCCGGGGTTAAAATTTTTTCTCAGTCCCACGGGGCTATTTAAGCCGGAAAAAAATTGGCTAAACTTTTTTGATTGATTCTCTCATAACGTAACGGAGCTAAATCCGGGGTCTTCATGAACCTACTGAAATTCTACTGAATGGAGGATCTGTTGAATATATTCAACGTATCAATGATGGTAATTTAGGTAGTAATTTTATTCTTCAACCTGAAAAACGTCAGGAATCTTTTCAGAAAAGTTGGGCAATAAGGCCCGTTCAAGGAAAAACTTATGGAAAAAAGTATATTCATCGTTATGTAGATGATGTGAAGCAGGTGTATGACAATGGAAATGTATGTGATAAAAAAGTGTCCTGGTCGCATTCTTGAGAAGTTGAAAATAAAATACCTCTCTGCATTGGATTTACCATCTGACAGCTAGATTTATTCGGCAATCAGCGCCAGCATTGTAAAAGAAAAAAGATCAGAAAATTGCCAACTTTCAACCTCGTATATGTTTTCCAGATGTGCTTTCAAATATCATCAATGATATTGTTGATGTAAATGAAAACATTGCACCAAAAGCATGCTATACAGTGGTTCTGAAAAGATACGAGATGGTAAAGGAGGCAAACCCCATCGAAGAGTTCCCGGATGAGAAGAAAATAAAAAAGCAGGATCAGCCAAAACAAACAAAATTGAAGAAGAAAAGGCAAGCAGCTGAAGGAGGAGCCCAAGAGGTGTTTTATTATGAATTCTGTACTTGTTCCAAGAAGGAAAGGCAAGCAGCTGAAGGAGGAGCCCAAAGAGGTGTTTCATTATGAATTCTGTACTTGTTCCAAGAAGGAAAGGCAAGCAGCTGAAGGAGGAGCCCAAGGAGGTGTTTCATTATGAATTCTGTACTTGTTCTACGAAGGAAAGGCAAGCAGCTGAAGGAGGAGCCCAAGGAGGTGTTTCATTATGAATTCTGTACTTGTTCTAAGAAGGAAAGGCAAGCAGCTGAAGGAGGAGCCCAAGGAGGTGTTTCATTAGGAATTCTGTACTTGTTGTAAGAAGGAAAGGCAAGCAGCTGAAAGAGGAACCCAAGGAGGTGTTTCATTATGAATTCTGTACTTGTTCTAAGAAGGAAAGGCAAGCAGCTGAAGGAGGAGCCCAAGGAGGTGTTTCATTATGAATTCTGTATTTGTTCTAAGAAGGAAAGGCAAGCAGTTGAAGGAGGAGCTCAAGGAGGTGTTTCATTATGAATTCTGTATTTGTTCTAAGAAGGAAAGGCAAGCAGCTGAAGGAGGAGCCCAAAGAGGTGTTTCATTATGAATTCTATACTTGTCAACATAAGTATGCATCCAAAAAACAACACAATCGTAAAAGAATTGTCATTTATTTGCATATATTGTCATGAAAGAAAGAAGGAAAAAGCAAAAGAACAAGAAACTAAAGAGATAAACGGCCTGGAAAAGGGGGGTTCACTTTTCCGGAAAATGTAGCCGAAATTGCAATTTTCAAACGATCATAAAATTTTGAGTATTTATGCCTAAAAAAATAAAATAAAAACACCTTTTAAAATATTTTCGCTGTTCTATTTTAGTACTAAATGTCCTATTTTAATGTTCAAAATTCCGCAGAAATCGGCAGTATATCAGGATAATGTGCCCCCCCCCCCGAGGTATGACTTACGTGTTAAAAATTCAGAAAATTCCCTTATCCAAGTTTGAAGAGCGTCGTTTCGAATTTCATGAATTCTTCTTAACAACAAATATAAACTTGCTGCCAACGTTTCGGATTTCCTGTGTCAGTTGTTTGATTCATTTTCAGAGGAGATATTATTATTTTTACTGTTGAAATAATACCGGATAATTTGTTCACTTTTTTTTATGTCGATTTAATACTGTCGACAAATTTTTAACATTCATTTGTTACCTTTGACGACAACGAAAGTTTTTACGTTGATCCGAAAAGAGTAAAGCAAAAACAAAACATTAAATCGAGTGTGACCGAATATCCGTGAGGCTTTGAATGATAACAAATATAAGACAAATCGCAATCATTTAACTTGTAAAAGGCGGGAATAACATGATGCTAAAAGCAATAGAATGTGACCGAATATCCGTGAGGCTTTGAATTATAACAAATATAAGACAAATCGCAATCATTTAACTTGTAAAAGGCGGGAATAACATGATGCTAAAAGCAATAGAAATGAATATTACAGTCAACAGTGCAATGTTCTCGTATGATGAAACGAATTTGGTTTCTTGCGTTTTCTCCCCAAAGAATCGCGTTCTGCTCGTAGAAAACGGTACCCCGTTAGTTTCTTCTAGCGAATGAATTTTTGATAAGGCATATTTTAAATATTACTGAATTCATCGCCTGCATTTTTCTCTCGTGAAAGGCGCACGTTATAAATCTATAGAGCCTCAAATATAAGATATTAAGTCCGCGTAATTTATACGAAGCATTAAGCTTATGATGTATTTCTACGTTCAGCATATTTTAAATACGGGTAATACTTTATATGTAAATTTTATAATGAAAAAAGCCTTATTCTTTCCATAAACCGTAACATATGATAAATGTTTTCACCATTGAGAGTACACGATATTTTATATATCCTGCATATCTTATTCATTATATACCCTGTATACCTTAGTCACTACATACCCTGTTTATCTTATCACTATAAACCCTATATATCTGTTTGTAATTAAGCACAAAGCTACACAAGGGGTGCTCTGCCTACCACGGGTATCGAAACCCGGATTCTAGCGTTGGAATTCCGCAGACATACCGCTGTGCCACTGGGGGCCCCTATATATATATCTTACCACTATATATATGCCCTGTATAACTTAGTTACTATATTAATGTAACGGGTTGTACTGAAAACCCTAATCTTTATATACGTGTTATTTACTGCTGATTTCACACATCGGTGTGAGAACCATAACCGTACAAATACTGAATATTCATTAAAGTGTACGTATTAAACTTATTGTAACAACTGTTATTATCACATCCTGTCTACCATATCTCTGTGGTAAACTGACCATTGGAGCCTGATTTTATATAAGATAACACTTAACAACGTGTCCCTCTTTTCATCCTACCAATTACATTCTCCTCAACGTGTCCCCCTTTTCATCCTACCAATTACATTCTCCTCAACGTGTTTCCTTTTTTATCCTACCAATTACATTCTCCTCAACGTGTCCCCCTTTTCATCCTACCAATTACATTCTCCTCAACGTGTCCCCCTTTTCATCCTACCAATTACATTCTCCTCAACGTGCCCCCCCCCACCCTTTCATCCTACCAATTACATTCTCCTCATCGCTACTCTTACATTTGGAACGTAATTTTTAGCTGACATTTTCACTGAATTGAAATCAATGCTATCCATTTTATGGAGATATTATTTTATTTAGAGCAATGTTTTATGTATGGAGTTAACGTATGGTAATAAAATACATAGGATACAAATGTAAAATAAGCCCGAGTTACTTGGTTATTAAGAGCAACAGTACAAAAAGCAACATATCCATAACAAATGGATTTCTTCTAAGCCAGACACGTCATAGGAATTATCTCCTCTAAGCCAGACACGTCATAGGAATTATCTCTCTGAGCCAGTTTTTCTTACGTGTGGATTTATATTGAACTGTAACAATACTGTGTATAGTGTGAATCAGTATAGTCAGTGATGCTCAGCAGTGGCTCTTTTAGCAATCCGTCCGTCTTCCGTTGATTCCTCTGAACTTTTAGTAATCAGACTTCCGTTGATTTCTCTGAAATTTTAGTAATCCGTCTTCCGTTGATTCCTCTGAAATTTTAGTAATTAGTCTTCCGTTGATTCCTCTGAACTTTTAGCAATCAGACTTCCGTTGATTCCTCTGAAATTTTAGTAATCAGTCTTCCGTTGATTCCTCTTGAAATTTTAGTAATCCGTCTTCCGTTGATTCCTCTTAAATTTTAGTAATCCGTCTTCCGTTGATTCCTCTTAAATTTTAGTAATCCGTCTTCCGTTGATTCCTCTGAAATTTTAGTAATAAGTCTTCCATTGATTCCTCTTAAATTTTAGTAATTAGTCTTCCGTTGATTCCTCTTAAGTTTTAGTAATTAGTCTTCCGTTGATTCCTCTGAAATTTTAGTAATTAGTCTTCCGTTGATTCCTCTTAAATTTTAGTAATTAGTCTTCCGTTGATTCCTCCAAAATTTTAGTAATCCGTCTTCCGTTGATTCCTCTGAAATTTTAGTAATTAGTCTTTCACTGATTCCTCTGAATATCTAGTAATCAGTCTTCCGTTGATTTCACTGAATATCTAGTAATCAGTCTTCCGTTGATTCCTCTGAATGACTAGTAATCAGTCTTCCGTTGATTTCACTGAATATCTAGTAATCAGTCTTCCGTTGATTCCTCTGAATGACTAGTAATCAGTCTTCCGTTGATTTCACTGAATATCTAGTAATCAGTCTTCCGTTGATTTCACTGAATGACTAGTAATCAGTCTTCCGTTGATTTCACTGAATGACTAGTAATCAGTCTTCCGTTGATTTCACTGAAAGTTTGGTAACCAGCTTTCCTTTGAAATTTTGTCCAGTTTAATTGTAAATATGTGCCTTTCCCATCAATATATTCTTTTTTTTTATATAAAAAGCAAAAACAAAAATCATCATAGTATTATGGTTAGTGGGAGAGATCTAGAAGTAAAGCAGATAGGCAACAACACTCATCGTCCAGTTTTGGGCGATTTCTGTGTGACTAAATATGGCCGTCATTCCTATATGGCACATCCACGGCCTCAATGTGCGGAGCGGATCCTTGCGATTACGGGACGCGAAACAGGAATTGTTGGATTCGCAGTCAGGGTACGTTAACCACTAGGCCACGTCCGGCACACTTCTTTATTTTTTGTGATATTAACCTTTTTAAGGTACAACCTCTGACTAACTGGTTCAGGCCTAGCATGGCCAGATGGCTAGGGCGTACGACTCCCAATATGAGGGTTGCGGGTTCGAATTTCCGTCCCACCAAACATGCTCACTCTTTCAGCTGTGGGAGCATTATAATGTGACGGTCAATTCCACTGTTCGTTGGTAAAATAGTAGCCCAAGAGTTGGCGGTGGGTGGTGATGCCTAGCTGCCTTCCCTCTAGACTGTCACTGCTATATTAGGGACGGCTAGCGCATGTAGCTCTCGTTTAGCTTTGCGCAAAATTCAAAATAAACAACTGGTTCATAGACCATTCAGTTGAGGTCATACCGTCCAATAAATCTG
This sequence comes from Limulus polyphemus, assembly GCF_000517525.1. NCBI lineage: Eukaryota > Metazoa > Arthropoda > Merostomata > Xiphosura > Limulidae > Limulus > Limulus polyphemus. Next base: position 18,179 of record NW_013672734.1, read on the forward strand.
TTTCAATATATAAAAGTTAATGAGGATTTCCCTTTTTTATACCCAAAAAGAAAAACGAACTCATCCCAACTTCGTAAGCTGGAATTAATAAAGAAAATAAGAAATATGCACATAATTTATTCACGTTTCCTATCAACGTCTATTACCGAAAAAAGCTTTTGTTGCGCGTTCACTCTTGCTGTGATCACCGCAGGGATCGAACTTTGAATTATAGCTTTACAAAGCCCCGAGATTACCGCTGAGATACCGGGGAGACGGGAACAAAATGAAAAGAGACCTAGGTAAAATTATTGTTCGTTTACTAGAACTTTCTCTTATGATATGTATGTGTACTCAGTATAAAAATAACTTCTAGAAATGGATTCATGATGGAGAAACCGAAGTTTAATAATGAAGATGAAGCCGACTGGTAAAACAAAACAATTTATTTACAAGATTTGAACGTTTCGGAATAACTTATTCCATCTTCAACGAAATCTGAAAATTGTAACACAATGACTAAATAGTCACGAACTGACGCTGTCCACTAGACAAAGAAATCGAGTTTACCTGTTGAATTCAGGTGCGTTTTTTTTTTGTTCAGTTCTACCTGGTTTTCATCATGACTAGTTCGCCAGAGAATCATCTTGAGAGACAGAAAACTGGCGAGCTATTAACTGATCCAGTATAGGCGAGTGTTGTTGATGTGTATAAATAAAGATTGTTTGAACTGTCCTTCAAATGTATCCAATTTGTCTATTCCTCACACAATTTAAAACCCAGTCAATTTATCAACCACAGAACACGCTCCTTATTTTCGATCGAATCTGCTGTTATTTGCGACTTTGCCTGTCCGATACTTGTCTGGAAATTGATTTTACTAAAAATACCATAGTTACTATGTGTGTTTGAATTAGATATTAATTAATTTCTTTCTATTTGGAAAGTTTGTATCATACCGATGAAGATCATTAATGAAATAGAACAACACTAAAATAACGTGGAACGGAAAGATAACACAATTAGTCAAATCATAACACATTCACTCAACTTAACCTAGATAAACACCAGGACCTAATCATTGACTCTGCAACCATGAACAGTAATTTAAAGGATTCCTCATAAGAAGTCATATAGTATATTAACAGCCAAGTCCTCCAGTAGCACAGTCTGCGGACTTATAACGCTAGAAATCGGGTTTCGACACCCGTGGTGTGCGCAGCACAGGTAGCTCATTCTGTAGGTATGTGCTTAAATACAAACAAACAAACAACTAACAGCCAAAACACACGGTATAAAATAAGTATACTAACCATGTCAGTGACCGTATAGGCTACTAACCATGTCAGTGACCGTATAGGCTACTAACAATGTCAGTGACCGTATATGCTACTAACCATGTCAGTGACCGTATAGGCTACTAACCATGTCAGTGACCGTATATGACTGACATGGTTAGTAGCCTATACGGTCACTGACATGGTTAGTAGCCTATACGGTCACTGACATGGTTAGTAGCATATACGGCCATTCTCATGGTTAGTAGCCTATACGGTCACTGACATGGTTAGTAGCCTATACGGTCACTGACATGGTTAGTAGAACAGTGATCTTCTTAATGCATCTCACAATTTATTGTGTCACAATAGTTTGACAGAAACCATTTTTGAAGTTAAAAATAGGACCTTAAATTGAACTTTTCATTTCCACTAGAATGTAAAATTTATTAATAACGGACAAATCAAGGTTCTTTGATACACAACACATCATGGACAAATATATTCCCACTGTGAAAACTGAGAGAAATTTTAAAACTTTCTTATTTCCTGAAACCGTTCTTTGTATAAGCAGTTTAAAAAAAGACATACTTTTCAATTGATTTCAATTTTTGGGCAATTCTTAACATTAATTGCTCTAAAAGTCATACAAAAAATATCAACTCAATTTTCAAAATATAAAATAGGTAAAAAGGTTATGGGTTTGTTTGTTGTCTAAGCACAAAACTACAAAATGGACTATCTACGGCGGGTATCGAAACCCGATTTTTAGCGTCATAAGCTCTCAGGCTAAGCTACCTTCTGGTGAATCTAGTGGGTGTCGATTATATAACATAACTGAATGAGACTTACAAATTATTTTTGTCAAAATCTATTATTTTACAACATCAATCAGGAATCAATGGATGGGGTTAACGGTGACAAAGGCAAAACTGTGGATGGGGTTAAAGGTGACAAAGGTCAAGCTGTGGATATGGTTAACGGTGACAAAGGTCAAGCTGTGCATGGGATTAAAGGTGATAAAGATCAAGTTGTGGATAGGGTTAGCAATGACAAAGGTCAAGCTGTGGATGGGGTTAACGGTGACAAAGGTCAAGTTGTGGATGGGGTTAATGGTGACAAAGGTCAAGCCATGGAGGGAGTTAACGGTGACAAAGGTCAAGCTGTGGATGTGGTTAACAGTGACAAAGGTCATGCTGTAGATGGGGGTTAACGATGAGAAAGATCAAGCTGTGGATGGGATTAAAGGTGACAAAGGTCAAGCTGTGGATGGGGTTAGCAACGACAAAGGTCAAGCTGTGGATGGGGTTAATGGTGACAAAGGTCAAGCTATGGAGGGAGTTAACGGTGACAAGATCAAGCTGTGGATGTGGTTAACAGTGACAAAGGTCAAGCTGTGGATGGGGTTAATGGTGACAAAGGTCATGCTGTAGATGGGGTTAACGATGAGAAAGGTCAAGCTGTGGATAGGGTTAGCAACGACAAAGGTCAAGCTGTGGATGGGGTTAATGATGACAAAGGTCAAGTTGTGGAGGGGTTAACGGTGACAAAGATCAAGCTGTGGATGGGGTTAACAATGACAAAGGTCATGCTGTAGATGGGGTTAACGATGAGAAAGATCAAGCTGTGGATGGGGTTAACAATGACAAAAGCGAGTAGGCAAGGTTAGCTGCGAGTGTAAAAGACTGTCCACCGTCATCAGTGACAATAACGATTGATTGATTATCCCGTAAGTATACAAATCATTCTACAATTTTTAGATACACGTAGATTTAGATGAACAATAATATCTATAATCATTTATCCCCTTTTTTTTTCAGAGATGGCCAACAACTGTCGGAAGCTTATTTTAAAAAACTGATCAGCAACCAATCATATGATTGCCAGGAACGACCAGTCGTTGAAGATGGCAAGTGTTTCTACTTAATTTTGGATCTATTTATTTACTTTTTTTATATACAGGGGCAGTGAAAATCAGTGATTTTTGTATATTTCCACATTTAGTTGAATTGAGACGCATGCGCACAAAGTTAGTTTTAGCCATTTTTTTGAAGGGAAAGAACAGAAACGGACTACCACCCCCACCCCATAGTATACCCTAACCTCACACTTCTTAGCTAACTGAAATATATACATTTTGCGAAATCATGCTTGACCAATAAAGAG
>NW_013672734.1:22231-24806 GCF_000517525.1 Limulus polyphemus
GAATCGATATTTTTACTTTCATGATAAATTTTATGCACTTGACTCTAGCCTAGGTGATCCCACACTATGTCTTTAACTTAGTCTTATTATACCGACACCCACTACACTTATAAGGTTACACGGCACCGCCTCCCTTACGGCTCACAGACAGTAATCGAACTATTCTATCTTGATAAATGCATTTTGGCTTTTATGACTCCTCTTATTCCGAGAAATCAAGCGTGACGTGACACACACTGGCTTTTATATAGGTTAGATATAAAGGTTCAACGACAATTGATAATGGAATGTGCAAAAAGTGATAAGTAATATAAAATATATTTATTGTTAATTACAGGAGGTACGAGTGTCCCTGTCCTTGCTCGCTTTGTCGGTTTTGTGATTTTATCATAAGTGTACCTTTTTTTATTTATTTATTATTTACCCGATATGTCTATTTCTGTTACTTTATCCTCACACATATACAGTATATCCTATTTTTGTATGCTAAAATATCTACCTCATTATTTAACTTCTGTAGTGCATATTGGACACTCAACGTTTCGTTTTACAGCTTCTTCTGGAGCGTTCTCCTAAAACACAAACCGTAACCGACAGTACAAAAGCTTCAATTGGTTTAAATAATAAATTCTAATCGAATCTATAACGTGCGTTTCTACAGCGTGCGTTGAGATTTTAAGTAGTAAAGCTTATTGTTGAAATTAACTGTTACCTGTAGCAAACAAAAGTTATATCAGAGTTATAGATTGAAATAACAAAAAGATAGGATAATAAAATAAAATAATTAAAATTATGGGCGCCATCTTTTGTCCCTATTCATCTGTGGTCGTAGTTGTTCGATGAGAAGCGTTTCTCTGAATTTTCTGTCAGTGTACTTGATGGACTTGGTGAGGATTTTTACAGAGAATGGTGGATTCATGTCAGGTGTTACTTGTCCTTGATTAGTCTGTAACTGTGCTTCTTTCATGTTGTTGTTTATTAAGAAAGTCAATACGAATAACGTACATTTTGTTATGTCTCGATCAGTGGCATGTCTGTCTTGAGTAACAACCTTACTGTCATGTGTTGTTCTTCAATGCTGGTATGTTGTTTTCTGTTACACTTTCCAAATTAAACTTGTCTCTATTATAACTTCAGTAATAACCACATTATTGGGACATGACTATTTTAGGTTATAATTTCAGTTACTGGACAGGTTTGTCTTACATTATAATTTCTGCATATGTCTCAACAGGAATACCAGAGAAAAAAAAAGATGCAGGGAAAATATATACACATACATGTTTCCAAATCAAATATATAAATTTTAGTATAAATTTGAAATATGAGAAGAAAACATATCTATCATTTTAAAACAACAAATGTTTTTTATGGTTCTACAAAGAAAATTCTAGAAGTCTGTCATGAACATTATTGAAGGATGTACAACGTTGAATATTATCAGTGTTTATGTCCTTCAAACAATATTTCATTATGTCCTAAACGATGTCTGTTATGAACATTATTGAAGGATGTATAACGTTGAATATTATCAGTGTTTATGTCCTTCAAACAATATTTCATTATGACCTAAACGATGTCTGTTATGAACATTATTGAAGGATGTACAACGTTGAATATTATCAGTGTTTATGTCCTTCAAACAATATCTCACTATGACCTAAACGATGTCTGTTATGAACATTATTGAAGGATATACAACGTTGAATATTATCAGTGTTTATGTCCTTCAAACAATATCTCACTTTGTCCTTCCACAGTTTCAGAAGCTTCGTTCAGACACCGTTCATGAAGATATTACTAGAAAAGTGATAGCTACAGGTCACCTGTTATTCATCTTTTAGTCCTGATCAAAACGTTTTACCATTTTTATTGCACTGCTTGTTTTGTTTTCATGAGGCAACGTGCAATCTCCAGATATTCAGTATTGTTTGTCTTAATCTTCTCCTGCTCGAGTGTAATTTACCGAGAAAAACAAACAAACTATTTTATCACTTACAATAATGTTTGTTAGAATAATTGCCGAGGTTTTACACGTTCTAAAAGTACAATACTAAATAGTTTACCGCATGGCACATAGTTGTTTTTAATATAATTTTGTCATTAGTCAAATGCGGGATTATTTTTCCATTTAAAATTTTAAACCAAACACTCAAATGACACAAGATGTAAATGTCTATTTGAGTTTGTTCGTCAAACTAAAGATAAATAATATCTTAAAAAGTTAAAAATGCAGGAATCAAATCCATATTTTTAACGTCGTTATTTCAAACTATAAGCTCATATTTCAGAAGAATTAATAAACAAACGTTCGTATACTTTAAAGAGTGAACACGAATTCGCCAGTTTCATGTTGGCACAAGAAATATAATGTTCACTACTTTACTCTTTAAATATATTTCTGTAGGTAAGCCACTGATGGTTGCCATGCAGCTGGAAGTCGGTTACCTGGGAACTATTAACTCCAAAGCAATGGTGAGTGGGTCGTGTTCAGTAGAACTTAAAAATGAATAAATAAATAAAACCTTTACAACATAAAATAGGAATAGCGTATTTTTATGCACATAAAACCTTT
>NW_013672734.1:25806-33858 GCF_000517525.1 Limulus polyphemus
ACAACATAAAATAGGAATAGCGTATTTTTATGCACATAAAACTTTTACAACATAAAATAGGAATAGCGTATTTTTATGCACATAAAACTTTTACAACATAAAATAGGAATAGCGTATTTTATTCACATAAAACCTTTACAACATAAAATAGGAATAACGTATTTTTATGCACATAAAACTTTTACAACATGAAATAGGAATAGCGTATTTTTATGCACATAAAACTTTTACAACATAAAATAGGAATAGCGTATTTTATGCACATAAAAACCTTTACATCATAACATAGGAATAGCTTGTTGCTACGCACATAATAGTTACGAAACAAGAACACTTTCAGCTTGTGATGTGTTATAAGAGTGACAGTAAATCTCGTTATTCGGTTCAAAGCTGAACAATGCTCGTATGGCAGCGGGTGGTGGTAACTGGCATCTTTCACTCTGGTCTGTTGTCCGAAATTAGTGAGAGCTATATCTGAACCCTAGAGGTTACTGACCTGGCCATTTGACCCCTGACCTGGTCATTTTACCCATGTGCCATCCAGGTTGAAAATACCGACATCAATACTCTACGCTATAAGTGTGTTCGGTTGTTGCATTGTATGAAAAATACGCCAAACTTTTATTTAACAGTCATTTGTACTCCTAATAGCTTATCTGTAACATGAGTGAAAACGTTATTAAGTGTTATTCTATTTTGTTCTTCAGCTGTCCATTCGTTTCTATTAGATAAAGTATTTGTTTATATATTTGTTTGCCATACTAATGACTCATTATAAACATAATTGTTGCTAATAATTCGTTTTGTTTTAATGATAGATTGTAGTCTCAATAATTTAACGAAATTCTATAATTCCAGTAAGTGTTTAGGTTCTTGATAAGATTACTGATTTTTACTTTTTATGTTTTTGAAAGTAAGGATATCCTGCAAAGTGAAATTAAATTATTCGAAAATTAGCCGAACTTGCTCAGATCGATTCTTTGTTTTTTCTCAGGAATTAAAACAATTAATGTAACACATTTTGAGATGGAGCGATCCGGGCTGTGGAACCGAAGTTCCAAAGGTTAGCTCCACACTTTTAGCTGCGTGAACATTAAAGCTGTCGCAGTTAATCCCGCTATTCGATTAATAGTAGTTGCGTAGACTACACGTCACTAACTGATTGTTCTAGGCAGCAGTTATAAATTAGGGATAGCTGTGTCTGAATCTAAGGGTTTCTTGACTTGGCTGCTTATTTCTTGTGTCTCATAAGGTGTTGTTCAGATAAAAAACATACACACACACAAAAAAAAAACAACAAAGATCGTAACTGATAATCATCCAACAGCACTCAGTTATTTACGGTATGTGAACACAGGGTAGTAACTTACGAATTGAGAATCACTAAGCCTAAACGGTACGTGAACACAGGGTAGTAACTTACGAATTGAGAATCACTAAGCCTAAACGGTACGTGAACACAGGGTAGTAACTTACGAATTGAGAATCACTAAGCCTAAACGGTACGTGAACACAGGGTAGTAACTTACGAATTGAGAACCACTAAGCCTAAACGGTACGTGAACACAGGGTAGTAACTTACGAATTGAGATTTCTGCAGTACATTAAAGCCTTTTTCTTTTAGTTTTCCAGGATTCTTCGGATTTCTCTCAGTTATCTGTTTCATATAGTTACACGAATATTTCGTTTGTATCTATTACAATCTACAAAGTCCAGACGCTTTATATCTTTATTGGTACTGACGCTACAATTATCGGGGTATTTATTACGTTCTCCTTCATCTATTTAAGTACTTTTCCCGAACTTTAAGTTGTACTTTGATGAAACGTAGTAGTCACTATAAAAGCAAAGTACTCTTTTTCTCCAGAAGAGGGAAGGTAATCCTTCCGAAAGTTCCCAGATTTAAGTTTTTATATAGTTTTTTTTTCTTTACTTTTCTTGTGATCCCATGTGCTTTCTGCATTTAGTACGTACAAATAAAAGCATTATTTAATTTTAGAATTATTGATGGGGTTTGGAGCCCCAGCAGATTTTACAATATACTTTTCCAAACTATTTGTGCACTAAATTTCTTGTAGGTTCACGACTTTGTTGGTACCAGGGCCTGTAGTAACATATTAATCACACATGTACAAAAACAGTTACTCTCAATGCTAGAATTACCATACAAATGATTGAATTAACCCGATTTATTCGGTTGTTCAGTTCTATATACCGGATGTTGTCACAAAATTATTTAATATATTAAAATATATAGACTCAACCGATAGATGTATTTGTAAGTTTATTTTAAACGTCATCTGTTCTGTGAATATTGTATTTGTAAGTTTATTTTAAACATCATCTATTCTGTGAACATTGTATTTGTAAGTTTATTTTAAACATCATCTATTCTGTGAACATTGTATTTGTAAGTTTATTTTAAACATCATCTATTCTGTGAACATTGTATTCTGTTTACACCTGCGTCTTCTACACTAAGCTTTGATAAAAGTAATCCAGCCTGTAACTGTTTGGATGAAGTATGCCAATATATCTTATAGTTATTTTCGTACAGAGGTTAATTTTAACAGAATGATAAGGGTCTTTTTTTATAATAATAAAACCAATTTACTCACTGTTCCAATAACATTAATCCCAGGCCTTAGCTTGTGAATGAGTAAGCTCTGTTATATTCGGAAGCTCTGTTCCTTAATGGTTTTTGTTAAGATCTTAAATCAATTAGAATGGACAAAAACGTCATATACTCCTAGGGCATGTTCGAGTACACTTGACTTAAGAGGGAGTCTTAGATTAGCAGGCTCTTTCACTCATGTAGTGGTAAATTTAAGACAGTTTTCAAGTATGATAAAAGTCTGCTTGTAAACGTTCTGTACGAATATCACTAACGTTAGCGATTCGTACATGAATTACTGACTGACATAAAACTATTATTTGTAGCAGTTTTTGCATTACTGTTTAAAAATTCATGTCTGATCTAACTTCCTAATGGCTTCATGAATTTAATACTCATTCATATCGAATTCAGCGAATTTGCAATACTAAGGCTTCCTGTATGTTCTAGAAAGTTCTGTTGTGCTATTCTCTTCAATAAGACCGTACATTTATAAACGTCAGATATTCTAGCCAGTGATATTTTTTCTGTGATAAGTAATGTTGGTAGTTTAGAAGGATTTGTAGTTGTAGACTTGCTCCTCTGTGCCTCTTGTCCAAATTAACGAATTAGCATTTCTTTATAAAAAAAACAAGTATTCCTGGTTACTCCAACAATAAGAATTTATTCAGTGGTTACTTTTAAAATATATTTGATTTTTCATAACAATAAGAATTTGTTTAGTAGTTACATTTAAAATATATTTGATTTTTTACAACAATAAGAATTTGTTTAGTAGTTACAGTTAAAATATATTTGATTTTTTTACAACAATAAGAATTTGTTTAGTAGTTACATTTATAAGATATTTGATTTTTTACAACAATAAGAATTTGTTTAGTAGTTACAGTTAAAATATATTTGATTTTTTACAACAATAAGAATTTGTTTAGTAGTTACATTTAAAATATAGTTGATTTTTTATAACAATAAGAATTTGTTTAGTAGTTACATTTAAAATATAGTTGATTTTTTTACAACAATAAGAATTTGTTTAGTAGTTACATTTAAAATATAGTTGATTTTTTTACAACAATAAGTATTTGTTTAGTAGTTACATTTAAAATATAGTTGATTTTTTTACAACAATAAGTATTTATTTAGTAATATAATTGAATGTCGACTTTATGCCGTAGTGGAATATGATTTGTTTGTCTTTATCAACTCAACTGTGTTGATCAGCCACCTTGCTCTATCTGTCCTCTTTCTTTATTAGCTGTTAAAAGGTCTCGTGGGAGTTGCCGTCATTAGAACTGATAACAATATTGTTGTATAACCCAGTCTAACACTTTAATTAAATCATTTGATCCTTTTCTCAATCTTTTAAATAAAGTTTTACGTATGAGGCCTGCATCTGCTCATTAGCCTTCTCTATGCATCAATATTTTACTTTAATTTTGAAGTTTAATATTTTTTTCATAAAAGACTATAATAAAAACCTGTAAAACATGGGCTTTATTGTAGAACTCCACCTGAATGTCTAGTTGTCAGTTTTTCTAGATGAAATCTACAGCGATGGGAAATACTTTATTTAAGTTGGATGAAATCAAGGCATACGTTTTTTAGACAGTTTAGGATTTTTACTTATTGCCAGACAAAAAAAAAAAGTTTGTATCTTTCATCAAATTAAAAAGTCATTGATGGTTTTTCTCATTTTTCTACGAATTAAAATCTACCTCTTTGCTAATAAAAGTACCCTTCGTAACTTGTGAAATAAAAGTACTCTTTCGTAACTTGTGAAATAAAAGTACCCCTTCGTAACTTGTGAAATAAAAGTACCCCTTCGTAACTTGTGAAATAAAAGTACCCCTTCGTAACTTGTGAAATAAAAGTACCCCTTCGTAACTTGTGAAATAAAAGTACCCTTCGTAACTTGTGAAATAAAAGTACCCTTCGTAACTTGTGAAATAAAAGTACCCCTTCGTAACTTGTGAAATAAAAGTACCCTTCGTAACTTGTGAAATAAAAGTGCCCTTCGTAACTTGTGAAATAAAAGTACCCTTCGTAACTTGTGAAATAAAAGTACCCCCTTCGTAACTTGTGAAAACACTTGTGATCAAGTAGTTTTTTGCAACAATATTAATTGTAAATTTTGGTAGGTACAACTTCTAAATCGTAACGAACTGAATATAACTGTGATTTTGTTTTCTTCGTTGTATATAAATAATACATTGTGATTTTGTTTTCTTCGTTGTATATATACTACGTTGTGATTTTGTTTTCTTCGTTGCATATAAATAATACATTGTGATTTTGTTTTCTTCGTTGTATATATATATACTACGTTGTGATTTTGTTTTCTTCGTTATATATATATATGTATATTACGTTGTGATTTTGTTTTCTTCGTTGTATATATATATATATTACGTTGTGATTTTATTTCTTCGTTGTATATATATATATATATTACGTTGTGTATTTTATTTTCTTCGTTGTATATATATATATTACGTTGTGATTTTATTTTCTTCGTTGTATATATATATATATATATTACGTTGTGATACATTAGTCCAGTACGTTATGAAACCTGGTAAATACTAAGTTTACGTATCACCAGTAAAACGTAAAACTCCGATTAGATTCGTTACTTTAAAGTTGTTTCTCCATAAGTAACGTTGGTACTTCGACAGTTTTCGTGGTATTCATCCTTTGTCCAAGTTTTCCAATACCTCAATTACGTTACATAGGTTTCTTAAACTCGTATTAAAATTACTGGTTAGTTATGTTACCATGCTGTGTACGACTCTTATATCCCACCTCAAACAAACCACAGTCTGAGCGATTTTGATTGAGGGCTTAGTCCATTAAGTCCAACCTGGTTTTATTTTCTGAGTCCTTGTAGATTTCACTGTTCCTACCAGCATATCGTGGAGATAATAAATCACCTTATCAGTGCTTACAGCTGACACTAACCGAACTTCACTGCATTAAACTGTGGTTAAGAGCTGTAAACGGAAATCTCTCTCTGACATGTGTATGTTCTCAGACAATAATTGTGGACTGTGTTCTGGCCAAACTTGCATGGACTGTTATTAACTATGCATTCTTAGATTTTTTTTTTTTTAGTGATGGATTTTTATGGATATTTCTGATCGCTGGATTTTTAAAGACACTCTTGTATCGCTGTATTATTATAGATACTTTGGTATCGCTGTATTTTTAAAGATACTCTTGTATCGCTGTATTATTATAGATACTTTTGTATCGCTGTATTTTTAAAGACACTCTTGTATCGCTGTATTATTATAGATACTTTTGTATCGCTGTATTTTTAAAGAACTCTTGTATCGCTGTATTTTTAAAGAACTCTTGTATCGCTGTATTTTTATCGCTGTATTATTATAGATACTTTTGTATTGCTGTATTCTTATAGATACTTTGTATCGCTGAATACTTATAAATACTCTTGTAACACTGTATTCTTATAGATACTTTTTTATCGATGGATTCTTATGGATATTTTTCGATCGCTGGATTTTTAAAGACACTCTTGTATCGCTGTATTCTTATAGATATTCTTGTATCGCTGTATTCTTATAGATACTGTATTAGCGCTAGATATTTATAGATACTGGTTTAGTGCTAGGTATTTCTTTATTTCAGAAATTTCTGATAATAAAATAACTTATATCTCCGTAATATATCTTTATTAGTTCAATATTTCACCATTACAGATTTGTCACTAATCCAGTAAAATCTTGTAGATTATCGACAGCTCCTGACGAAGCTTTAATAGCTGAATACTGAGCTAATAAAGATATATTATAAGTTGTTATTTTATCTACATTAACGTGAAAATACGTTCATTTCAACTTATGGTGAAGAATTACATTCTAGGCACGTTAGTTGAATGATGTCAACAGAAATTAGGTCAATGGTTTTCCAATAAAAATAGTTTTAGAAGGGAAATTGAGCTTATATTAAGATAAGCAACTTTCACAAATAACTGGATTTCTTGATTTGGAAATAAGTTAAAAAAAAATTGCATATAAATTATTTAAAGCAAACAGTAATTTTGTCATAATTGTATATTTTAATATTAACCTGAAATATCTTTATTGTTAATTGTTTTATCACAGAATGTTCTAGAAACTTCGCTGGTTTGTTAATTATCATATCGTTAATGGCAACTTTGGTTTATTAGGTAAAATTAAAACATTTCACATACTTTGTATGTATTTTAAGATGTACTTTTTTTAGTGTTTTTTTGTTTTAATATAATTGGGTCATCTCCAACAATGGCACAGCAGTCATCATTCACGGACTGTTAATCCAAAGGTTCGTGGTTCGCGGCCCGTTGCTGAAAAAATGCGATTTGGAGCCGTGGGTGCGTTATAAAAGTGACAGTGAAATCTACTATAGGATCAAACAAATGTAGCCAAAGAATGGCGGCGGGTACTGTTGACTAGCTACCTTCCCTCTCGTCTATCAGTTCAAAACGTGTGATGGCAGATAACGCTTGCGTAGTTTTCGTGTCATTTCCAGTTGTTCATTTGTATTTTCGGTTCGTTTTGAAATATGTAAAGGCACGCCACCACATGTGGTATAAATGTGGTTAAAGAAATTGATGCCTTCAACTGCTGAAAAGAACTTTAAACTAGCGCCATCTTGATGAAGTGACATATTTAAAAATTCTTTATTTTAAATATTACCATCTTAATGTAACATTCAAACATTGTGTACGTTTCCTATCACATCTCCAAGTTTACTTTTACTTATTAACGTCTATTATAACCGGATACTGTTATGTTTTTGGAAGAATGGTTGAAATACTCTTTTTTTTTCAAGAACTTACGCCTATCATTTCCTCGAAATAATGGCTGTCTAGAACAGTAAATATTTGATGTGTATGAATATATTCATTGTGCATCAGTCCAGGAATGGTTGAGCGGAAAAGAAGAGACAAAATTCTGGTTTAGCTCAAACAGTTGGTGGATAAACACAGTAAATAATTGTTTGTTCGCTTGCTTTAGAGCAAAGCCACATCGGGCTATCTGCTGTGTCCGTCGCAGGCAATGGAGCCCCGGATTTTATCCGTAAACTTACCGCTATCCCACAGGATAGTAAGCCATGTTTACATTGGATTTTATATATCAGGAGACTAATATCACGTAAAAAGTAACTTAAAAACAACAATAATTATTCGATATTGATGAGAGCGTTGGGACACTTTTGAGTGACATTCTGGAATATTGTTATTAACTATATAAATATACGAGAAACACGTATCTATAATAGGCTTAATATTCGTGATGAAAATCTTTGACTTGAAATCCGCAACAGAAAAAACTTAGAAAAAACAACAACAAACATTGCAAACTACTATGATTTTTTTGCCCGGCATGGCCAGGTGGTTAGGGCACTTGACTCGCAATCTGCATGTCGCGGGTTCG
>NW_013672734.1:34780-39328 GCF_000517525.1 Limulus polyphemus
TGCTAAATTAGGGACGGCTAGCGCAAATAGCCCTCGTGTAGCTTTGCGCGAAATCCATAACAAACAAACAAAACTATGATTTTTCTGACAACTATAAGGAATATTTATTTCCAGGCTTCGCTATTTGTAATATTAGAGAACACGTTATTATCACGGACTGTTGTCATTAAGCATATGGTTCCGAAACGAAATTGATATGTACATCATATCACATACATCCAGCAATATATATATGTATATTATATGATAAATTGTGATCAAGTTACAGTCGTTAAAGGTTGTTATACAGTCATACAGTATATGTGGAAAAGTCTGCTTCTTCGAACTTCGGATAAATTTATCAAATTTGCATTATATTTTAAACTTATATATAACCATCGTGAATTATACGAATGATGCTACCAGAGGGTTCTACGAAACACAATGTTTAAAGGTTGCATGCCTTTTTGAGATTAATTTGACATACGAGCATGGAATATAACGATAAGTTTATTTGTGGAACCTTTTCGATTTTTGAAGATTTCAGCAAAGATCATGAATGATACAAAAAGCGAAGCATCGAACACAGAAGTAAAAAAATAAACAAAGGTTTCTTAACAATAAAAACGCGTAAATTTCAATAAATTACGACACGGAAATGTTACTACAAAAAATAGTTTGACAGATTAAATAAATAAAAGTTATCAGATGCACTCGTCTGATACTGTTCGCGACAAATTAGGCTTAATGTTCCATTCAGAATGTCGACTTGTGTGTAAGTATGTTCAATTCGTCTATTACAGTAAGATTTAACGATGTAAGCTTTGTTTCCATTGGACTCAATCAGTTGGCTGAGTTCACCAATCATGTTCCTAACGCGATTGTAAGTCGTGTTTTGAAGTGTGTTGTGAGACACACAAGAGGTAAGTTTGTAAACAGCGACTAAATCGTCCATATGTGTTATAATAACACATACGTCACAAGCTACAATAGAGGTGAAGCATATAATACACTTGTATGATGTTATATCGAACCGTCTGGATGAAGTCAAGTGCTCTTCTAATTTAAAGGTGTTTGTTTTCTTTATATATACATATAAACAAGGAATGAGATAAACGTGTGTGTGTGTGTATAAAAAATATTTAATAAAGTTTTAAGATACCCATATATACACATCTCCCATATGCCTGAATTTTAGATTTCTGTTAGACGCTTCAGAGAATTTGTAGAAATTATCAATATACGATCAACTTTTCAATGATGCTATAGCTGAAAATATCATTTGTAGCGAGGCAACCAAATGAATATTGGATACATTGTAATTGTGTTTAAATTATATGACGTTACAAGTTCTGGTGAAGTAACAGCTTTTGGTGAAGCAAAAACTGGTGAGCTAATAGCTTCTGGTAAGGTACCAGCTTCTGGTGAGGTACCAGCTTCTGCTTAGGTGACAACACCTGGTAAGGTACCAACTTTTGGTTAGGTGACAACTCCTGGTAAGGTACCAGCTTTTGGCTAGGTGACAACTCCTGGTAAGGTAGCAGCTTCTGGTGAGGTGACAATTCCTGGTAAGGTAGCAGCTTCTGGTGAGGTGACAATTCCTGGTAAGGTACCAGCTTCTGGTGAGGTGACAACACCTGGTAAGGTACCAGCTTCTGGTTAGGTGACAACTCCTGGTAAGGTACCAACTTCTGGTACCTTTAATAAGTTCATATCTAATACGGTAACTCTTGAAAAGTATTTCCGATGACTTAACAAAATTTGTAGTTTAAATATAAAGTCAATAAAAGCAACGAGGGATTTATTTTCGTACCTCTACTTCCGGAACTGTAGTGTATAAGATGTACCTCTACATCCTGAACTGTAGTAAATTAGGTGAACCCCTACATCCTGAACTGTAGTACATCAGGTATACCTCTACTTCCGGAACTGTAATGCATCAGGTTACATCCCTGCTTCCGAAACAGCAATACATCATGTATATGCTACTTCCGAAACTGTACTGCATTTTATAATGGAATACACCGAGGCTACGCTTTCTTCTTTCTTTTTTATGGTTTACAAATGTACTCTGGGAATATTTTTCCGTGGACATGTGTGATTTAGACAAAAGGCCACGCACCACCCTATGCATTAGGCACGCTGAACTTATTGTTTCTTCTTGAAAGAGTTTCTTTGAAAACTCTGCTATAGCAAATCAATAGAGGAAATATTGACAGTAGCCTTGGAAACTGCATTGTTTATCTTGAACCTGTTGAGTGTTATTTTGTCCGTTTTTTAGGGTTTATTATTGAACTTGAACGGCATTTTATGCACTCGTTGATTAACCGTTCTTGTCAAGGATCTTGGTATAGCCGTCCCTAATTGTGAGGGAGGGAAGCCAGCCAACAGCACTCGCCGACACAAGGGCTTTGTCCGTTCGGCTGATGTAATTTAATAACGAAATCGACAGTAACGTTTTAAAACGCGCGCACACATCTGTTTCAGCAATTCTGCTCCCTAAAAACATTCGAGTTGCAGCCCCCTAGTCACACTACATTAGCCCTTTATACTATACTTAAACAGGACTGGTGTTTACCATGCTCGACATACATCATATGAAATTAAAAAATATATATTAAAAGTTTTTATCTAAATGTTCTTTTTATTTAATGGGTCTCTCATTCCCTTTTTTTTTAAAAAAAAAGACAACCAAGATTATTATATAAAATCAAACGGCAGGTATATCCTACTTATAGTTTACTACATGAATACGGAATGGCCTGGTGGTTATGGCGCTCGACTCGCAATCTGCTTGTCGTGGGGTCGAAACTCATCACCGAACATGCTCCACCTTTCAGCTTTCGTGGCGTTTATAATGTTACGGTTAATCCCACTATTCGTTGATAAAGAGTAGGCTAAGAGGTGCCGGTGGGTGTTGTTGACTAGCTGCCTTTTCTCTGGTATATTACTTCAAAATTAGGACGGCTAGCGCAGACAGCCCTCGAGTAAATCTACGCGAAATTCAACACAACTAAAGAAGCATTTTATTACCACATCCTTCATAAGTCTCTAAGGGGAAGAAATCGGCTATTAAATGTCATCAAATGATGAGGCTTACTGTGCTGTATAGGTTTTTTATTTTGTTTACTAGCATGAAACCATAAATACTAAAAGAGGGAGTCCTCAATAGCCGCGGCACTTGAAATTCTTTTAGGCAGGGTTAGAATAGATAAATCTAAGAGACCTTTGTTTCCCCTTTCATTAGCTAGGTTTTTGTGCGCTAGCAATACCAAGCGTGGGGCGTGCCTATAATCGATTCAGTTATATTACCCATCAGTATCTCTACCAGCCTATCTTCAAATTGAAATTCTTTTAGGCAGGATTGGAGTAAATTAATCTACGAAACCTTGAGCGCGATCAAATACATCAATCGAAAGAGTTTGACCTCCTGAGTACAAAACTGTGATTAGATCTCAAATCGGTCAAGAGATGACGGAGCTATGAGCTAAACGTTTGTACTTGAAAAAAACAACAACAAGTCAGAGCCGTTCTATGAGCCGATATGCCGCGGCTGAAACTTGCAAACAGTACAAACTTTAGGTACATTTTTGGATTTTGCATTTAATATATCTGTTTTAGATGATAGAAACATTTCTAATCTATAACTTATTGAATAAATTATTTACATCTTTTACCCAAAACTTGCCCCCTAGCGGCTGAGCAGCAAGTTTGTAGGCACAGAACCGATAGCCCATTATGTAGCTTTGTGCTTGATAACGAACAAATGAACAAACAAACAAAAACGTTTGTTGAATGGAAATTGTAGTTCACAAATTCCACGTACTGGAGTGATCAATGTTGGTTGTTCTCGCGCTTGGTGATTAACTTTATGTCCTTCGAGCATGGCGAGGCTAGTGAGCCGTGATTCTGACCAAAAGGCTCAAGGTTTGAGCCACGAAGCTGCTTGAACGTGCCTTTTAACTGTGGGTGTGTTATAAAAGTGACGTTAATCCTGTTTTTGGATTATAGAAACTAGACGAAACCACTGTGTTGGCGGATGCTGTTGATTACATGGCTTCCTTCCATCTAATACAGGAGTTCGAAATTAGGAACGATTATATACTGAACCCTTACCTGGCCATTTAGTCTACGTGCGCATAAGGTTCTAATTAGGAACGGCTATATCTGAACCCTTACCTGGCCATTTAGTCTACGTGCACATAAGGTCCTAATTAGGAACGGCTATATACTGACGTGTGCATAAGGTTCTAATTAGGAACGGCTATATACTGAACCCTTACCTGGCCATTTAGTCTACGTGCACATAAGGTGCTAATTAGGAACGGCTATATACTGAACCCTTACCTGGCTATTTAGTCTACGTGCACATGAGGTTCTAATCATGTTAAAAATACCAGTACCATACTTATATTTTCTATTTACTGGTGTAGCTGATAGAGTATGTAAACAAAAAAGTTACTTTGCACTTTTATTTATTTTTAATACTTACTCATCATTTACGAACTGCCTCGCCCCCCAGTGGCACAGCGGTATGTCTGCGGACTTACAACGCTAGAATCCGGGTTT
>NW_013672734.1:39988-43356 GCF_000517525.1 Limulus polyphemus
TAAGTATCGACTCTGTTGGTGTAAGTATCGACTCTACTGGTGTAAGTATCGACTCTACTGGTGTAAGTATCGACTCTGTTGGTGTAAGTATCGACTCTACTGGTGTAAGTATCGACTCTACTGGTGTAAGTATCGACTCTGTTGGTGTAAGTATCGACTATGTTGGTGTAAGTATCGACTCTGTTGGTGTAAGTATCGACTCTGTTGGTGTAAGTATCGACTCTGTTGGTGTAAGTATCGACTCTACTGGTGTAAGTATCGACTCTACTGGTGTAAGTATCGACTATGTTGGTGTAAGTATCGACTATGTTGGTGTAAGTATCGACTCTGTTGGTGTAAGTATCGACTCTGTTGGTGTAAGTATCGACTCTGTTAGTGTAAGTGTAGACTCTACTGGTGTAAGTATCGACTCTGTTGGTGTAAGTATCGACTCTACTGGTGTAAGTATCGACTCTGTTGGTGTAAGTATCGACTCCACTGGTGTAAGTATCGACTCTGTTGGTGTAAGACAACAGGTTAGAGTTTGACAGAACTCTAGGGGAAGGCGTAGTTGGCCAGTTATCACTGAGGGACGCCATATGGACACCAACCCTCTTCTTTCATAACGAGAAAGACAGCGAACTAGTCCAAACCACCAAGGACAATGTATATGTTAGAGTGGACAACCTTGGTAACGTGTATATGGCTGTAAGGTAGGGTCCACAATCCAGAATTATGGTTATTTAGATTTAGCAGTTTTTTGATATCATTTGCTTTTCACTCTAAAGATGAACGTGTGACTTTTATTTATTTTCCCTTCTTAACCATTTCAAATATTCTATCTTATATGTTATTAGCCGCGGCAAAGCGGCTCTGAGTTTGTTTGTTTGTTTTTCCAAGCGCAAACTTTTAGCTCAAAACTCTGTCATCTCTTGACCAATTTCAGATCTAATTAAAGTTTTGGACTCATGAGATTAAACCCTTTCGATTGATATATTTGACCATGCCCAAGGTCTCAGGTTAATTTATTCTAATCGTGCCTAAAATCATTTCAATTTAAGGGTGGGCTAGTAGAGATCCTGATGAAGTAAAAAAATCGAATGGGGCATACGCGCGCCCCACGCTTGGTATTGCTGGCGCACAAAAATAGGGCTAATAAAACGAAAAAAAAAGTCTCATAGATTAATTTGCTCTAATCCTGCCTCAAAGAATTTCAAGTGCCGCGGCTATTGAGGATTCAATCTTGTTTCAATAGAAGTAACAAACGATTGTAATAGTTTATTAACTGTGGAGGAGGTTGATACTGAAAAGACATTTCACATTGAGGAATTTTTATCAAATTTTTAAGGAGACCATAATTATTGACTAGAATGATAACTTTACTGATACCATAGACCTCATGTTACCAAGAACTGCTACATCAGGGTGAAAGATGAATGATATAATACCAGTATCATCAATTGAACGAGACTGCCTTTTATTTTTAGTTTAAGGCTCACAGCTGAATGGATTTAGGTGGATTTTAACACAGTACGATAGGGAAGTAGAGAGGTTGGATATTCCATAATAAAAGATTGGGTGTTGAGAAATGGATCTCTAACACAATGGGGTGAGGAACTAGAGAAGTTGGATATTCCATAATAGAAGATTGGGTGTTGAGAAATGGATCTCTAACACAATGGGGTGAGGAACTAGAGAAGTTGGATATTCCATAATAGAAGATTGGGTGTTGAGAAATGGATCTCTAACACAATGGGATGAGGAACTAGAGAATTTGGATATTCCGTAAATGAGGATTTGGTGTTAAAATTGATAATGGGTTAGGGAACTAAAGAAGATGGATATTCCATAAGAGAGGATTTGATGATCAGAAGTGGATCTGTAACACAATGGGATAATGAAGTAAGAGGTTTGATCGTCCAAGAAGGAAGATACGTTGAAGAAAGTAAGATACTAGAAAAAAAAGGAAACTGGTACAAAGAGGATGAATTGTAAATGGCCGAAAACATAATTAAAGAAGAGAGAAGGCTGACTGTTTAGATTATAACAAGGTTTAGATAAGGTTGAGGAGGAGACTTTTCGTTAGCAGAAAAGCATAAAGATATAAAGAGAATTACTGGTAGTAAATCTTTAACAAGAGTGCACAAAACCAACCAAACATCACAAATGTTTTTTATTAAAAACCTAATCTTATTTTTACAACTGTAGTTAAAGAATAAGGTTCAATAAAACGGACAGAACAGCTAATTTATATTGGTATAAGCAGCTTTCAGTCTAAGCTTATTGAGTTCAACATAAGCACATTTCATAATATCATCTTATTCTTTCACTTTGAAATGTTTCACTTGTTGTGTTACATAACATTACAATAGTTAACTTACTTTTCAGGGACGGTGCCTTTAGGCAGAAAGGCTCGAGCCTACACATTGTTTTGTCAATTGATATATTTTATTATATAGATCTATTGTTCTAGATACTTAGAGTCGATACTTACACCAGTAGAGTCGTTACTTACACCAGTAGAGTCGATACTTCCCACCAATGGCGAAGCGTTAGATGTACTTCGAAAGTCTAGAAGAGATTGTAAACAATCAGTGAGTAATATACTGAATTTGATCTGTATAACACACACATGAGTCCCATCGTGTTAACTATACGTTTTCATGGTTTTAACTATACGTTTCCATGGTTCTACTTTTCATATAGTGGACATAATCATTACAAATTATTGAAATTATCTGTAAAGAAAAAAAAACACATTAAAACGAAACTGATTTCGTATGCATGGTTAATCGTACTTAATGTAAACGATTTTCACATGCTAATGCAGATGATAGCCATATAGAGAGCATTTACGAAGATAAAGTTTCGTACAGCGAGATCGTTAAATCGTATAGAGCCAAAAAACCTAACATTACAAAGAAAGGAAGAAATTGCCTAACCAAAAAGTTCCGAAGAAGGACGAGTTATGTGATCTCCAAAATCACATTCCAAGCAAATCAGGTGCAACGCCCTGATCCGTTATGGTTACGAAAGAGAACCCACTGACTCAAAAAAGCCAACAATATTTCTTGGTTCTGTTAACAGGAAACAAACGTGGATTTAAAGTTGACGATGGCTCTTTACCAAAAGTTCACAAACTTTCAGACAGAACTCAGAATCAATTACCGGTTTCATGAAACCGATAGTTGAAGAAACTGGAATCACAGCAATCTGAAGGAATTTGGCACCTTTTGTTTTTGCCTAAATGTGATATTGTAATCCACATTTCACTCACAGTGAATTGTTTGTTTATTTTGAATTTCGCGCAAAGCTACACGAGGGCTATCTGCGCTAGCCGTCCCTAAGTTAGTAGTGTAAGACTAGAGGGAAGGCAGCTAGTTATCACC
>NW_013672735.1:0-16044 GCF_000517525.1 Limulus polyphemus
GGTTCCATACCTGAGTTCTAGAGCCACTACCAGTGCTCTATAGTTATGCCTGTCGTCTGCTGACAACTGTCCAAATATTTCCAGTGGTTGTCCCTTCAGGCTTGTTGCCAGGTGCACTGTTTTCTTCTCCTCTGTCCATCCATTCATTTCTGCCAGTAGCTCAAATTGTGCTCTATATGCTTTCCACGGTGCCTTCCCATCGAATTCCTGTGGCTTCCTTCGCACTACATCACCCCTATTGCTGACAGTCATATCTGGGATGTGACTTCTAACAGGACTGAAGATGTCTGCATTATGGTTTAGCTGCGGGGTCTGGAAGGGTCTTTCCGTTGTCTGGGGGCTGATTAAGTCGATGGTTAAAGGACAATAAATCATCCTTTAATGCATTTAATTCGCTTTGAAATTTACTAATGTTTTCCATTTGTACTTCTTGTTCCAGTTGCCACTGCTGTAATCTCTTATCTTGTTTGTTTTCTTTCTCCTCTAACCACTGCTGTAGTCTCTTTTATTTATTTTGCTGTTCGAACTGCCACTGTTGCAGGTTTTCATGCCACTGCTTTTGTCTCTCTTTTTGTTTATTTTCTCGTTCTTTTGTATAAGCTCCTGTTATATACAGGTACACTACATAAGGTTTGGAACAATGATGCAGTTTGTGCGAATTAGAAGTTTTCTCTGATAATGTGAAAATCACAATAGAACAAAAAGTTATCCTATGTAAGATACACCTATAGAACATAAAACTATCACTATAGGGGATAGTTCTGTGTTATATGTTGTATGGGGATAGTTCTGTGTTATATTTTGTACGGGGATAGTTCTGTGTTATATGTTGTATGGGGATAGTTCTGTGTTTTATGTTGTGCAGAGATAGTTTTGTGGAATAGGAATAGCTCTGTGTTTTATTTCTATAGGAACATTTCTGTGTTGTATTCTTATAGAGATAGCTCTGTGCTGTATTTTCTGTAGGGGCAGTTCTGTGTTGTATGGGGATAGTTCTGTGTTATATGTTGTACAGAGATAGTTTTGTGGAATAGGAATAGCTCTGTGTTTTATTTCTATAGGAACATTTCTGTGTTGTATGCTTATAGAGATAGCTGTGTGCTGTATTTTCTGTAGGGGCAGTTCTGTGTTGTATAGGGATAGTTTTATGTTCTATGTAGTATGTCGCGAAGGATATAGTTATACGTTATAGCGATAGTTATAAGTTGTATAGGAGATAGTTCTATGTCAGTTGTATATAGTTATGTGTTGTATGGGGATTATTCTGTGTTATATGTTGTATGGGATAGTTCTGTGTTATATGTTGTATGGGGATAGTTCTATGTTCAATGTTGTATAGGGATAGTTCTGTGTTGTATGTTACATAGGTATAATTCTGTGTTGTATGGGGATAGTTCTGTATTGTATGTTGTATGGGAATAGTTCTGCATCGTATATGGATAGTTCTGTGTTTTAAGTTGTATAGGGATAGTTCTGTGTTTTATAGGGATAATTCTGTGTTGTATGGGAATAGTTCTGCATCGTATGTGGATAGTTCTGTGTTATATGTTGTATGAGGATAGTTCTGTGTTATATGTTGTATGGGGATAGTTCTGTGTTATATTTTGTATGGGAACAACATAGAACTATTCCCATACAACACAGAATTATACCTATATAACATACAACACAGAACTATCCCTATGCAACATAGAACTACCCCATACAACACAGAATTATCCCTATATAACACAGAACTATCACCATACAACTCAAAATTATCCCTATATAACACAGAATTATCCCCATACAACTCAAAATTATCCGTATACAACATAGAAGTATTCCCATACAGCATACAGCACAGATCTATCCCTATACAACATACGTGAATAATTAGAAGTGTATTAATACGCTAGAACCAAAACAAAACTATTTTCGCCCGAAAACATCACCCACATGTACCAAGTAATTTTATAACCCGAGTTTGAAAACAGATCACAGTTAAGGTTACTGACCTATTATAGCTAAAGCTAGAGATAAGCCGCTTATCTCCTCGCCCACCCGGGTGATATCAAAGTCTGAAGAGTAAATAATTCGATAGCTATTTTGGGGTCATGTGAGGCGACTTGATTGTGTGTATTACTGAACCACCAAGTGTGTGTAACGTATATAATTTTTGTGCTCCCAACTCTCACCTGCTACAACGAGAATGATTTTAAAAAATTTCGATTTCCTTTCAAGACTTTCTATAATTAATAGGTGGCGCTGTCGACAGAGTTGTTTAAGATGTAGTTTTTTAGTTTGGTAGTTTAGTTTTTTTTTTTAGTAAATATTGAATTCTACAAGAATTTAACATACACGCTGACTAATATTGAACAAAAAAATTGCACTAAAAATCATTTATGAATGATGCTGCTTAGATTCTTGGCTGGAGACACGTTACGTGTCACGTGGACCTTGCACGCGAGTTAACCTTGGCTCCTTCTTTCACCAACAGTTTCACGATGCTTGTACGCTCCCAGGGAATAGGGGCTATCTGAAATAGAAAACTCGTGTAATGACTCTAAGGTCAAGTTTGCAATCAATATTATAGTTTTACTTCAACGATTTTTATTTAATATAACTTATTCTAAAATAAAACGTATAGTTAGGGGCCTTACTGATGCTGTAATATCGAATGTACAAGTTTAGAACTACTGAGGTGTTGGCTGAGGTAAAACTATGAGGAACTGCATTCAGACATAAAACAGACATGGATATGTAGGCTACATACTTGTATGTATGTGATGGGTATGTAGGCTACATACTCGTATGTATGTGATGGGAATGTAGGCTACATACTTGTATGTATGTGATGTGTATGTAGGCTACATACTTGTTTGTATGTGATGGTATCTAGACTACATACTCGTATGTATGTGATGGGTACGTAGGCTACATACTTGTTTATATGTGATGGGTATCTAGACTACATACTCGTATGTATGTGATGGGTATGTAGGCTACATACTCGTATGTATGTGATGGGTATGTAGACTACATACTCGTATGTATGTGATGTGTATGTAGGCTACATACTTGTATGTATGTGATGGGAATGTAGGCTACATACTTGTATGTATGTGATGTGTATGTAGGCTACATACTTGTATGTATGTAATGTGTATGTAGGCTACATACTTGTATGTATGTGATCGGTATGTAGGCTACATACTTGTATGTATGTGATCGGTATGTAGGCTACATACTTGTATGTATGTGATGGGTATGTAGGCTACATACTTCCCCAGTTTGCTTATGATGAATATCTAGGTTACATACTTCAACAGTTTGCTTATGATGGATATGTAGGTTACATACTTCCCCAAGTATGTAACCTAGACATCCATCATAAGCAAACTGGGGAAGTATGTAACCCCCCAGTTTGCTTATGATGGATATGTTGGTTAGATACTTCCGAAGTTAGCTCATGGTTAGTGTATTAGTACATATGGAATTTTCTATTTAATTCGAAGCTTGGTTATATTTTCGAACTTTGTTACAACATAAGTCTTCTGGACTAATTTTCCCAGTGTTTTCCATATTTCGAAAGTTTGCTACGCCAAAACATTTTTTTCTATTACTATATAAAGATTAGAGAAAACTCTTTTCTTTAAATTTTGAATATTGGTATTATTATCTACTTTGCATTTTAAATACAGGTATATTTCTCTCTCTCTCTCTTTTTAATTTCGCTAGCTGTCCCAAATTTAGCAGTGTAAGACTACAGGGAAAGCAACTAGTCATCACCACCTACTTGCAACCCTTGGGCTACGATTTTTACCAGCAAATAGTGGGATTGACAGTAACATTATAACACCCCCACGGGTGAAAGGGACTCGAACCGGCGATCCGCAGATTGTGATTATTCATAAAAGTACTACGCATTAAGAAACCGTTAAGTTACTATGAGAAGTGTGTTATGATATATATATATATATACGGACACCTTTTACACAAATGTCTCCGAACTCTCATCAGTCGTGGAAGTCTAGGTTAGGAATGGAGTAATGAGACGCCCATAGTTTCATGACTGAGAACGGTTTACAATCTGGACTGGAGTAATGAGATGTTTGTAAACCGCACTTAGTCGTGGAAGTCTAGGTCAGGACTGGAGTAATGAGACATTTGTAAACTGTACTAAATCGAAGTATTCTAGTTCAGGACTAGAGTAATGAGGCGTTTGTAAACCGTTCTCAGTCGTAGAAGATTAGGTCAAGTATAAAAAGTCGATATTTTAATATTTCGGTGTATCATTAAAGATGATTATTGTGAAAATATAGTGAATTATGAGTACAATATCTGCCAAGGGGCGTTGTAATCTGAAGAAATATAAAATTCGATAGTTGAATTTTAGTTTTTATCTTTTAGTGTTTGCCCCACATGTTGTCCGAGACTAGTGGCTTACTTAGAAATCGTTTGAACAATATGTAAATAGTGATTTAAAGTTCTAGTTTCGAGGTAGTCTGTTAGTATATTTCTTCAAGTTTTTCGCTGGAAACTCGTTTTTATTTCGTTATAATGAAACACTGTCTAATCAGCTCATGAAATATAACTCCATTGAACGACAATAGATGACACTTTTCTTAACAGCACAAAATGAGATCTAAGATCTGTTCTAAACTCATGGATACGTTCCTCATTAATGTTGTTGTTTGATATTTTGTTATGTAAATAATGTAGAATAAAGTCCATATATTAGAAGTAGATGATATTATCCTTGTCCTTGGATTGTTTACAACTCCCCTTAGCAACATTTTTTTTTCTTTCAACTTATGGACCTCACTATTTACTCTTTGCCCGATATTCATCAAGCCAGGCAAAGCACAAGCTGTTGGTGACATTTGTCCTTGCGGTTAAAATGTATTTATATTTAGTGAAACAGCATAATTCTTGCAAAGCAAGTGTTTGAAAATAATAAAAAAAAAAAACTTCACAGCTTTAATGTATTGAAGAAGTAAAGTTTGTTTCTTTCATCGCTAGTTAATTTGAAATTAGTGTTTCTTTGTTTATTTTAGACCAAAGCTACATCGGGCTTTGAACATTTCCATGTTTAAACGCACAAAAACAATTTCAAAGTTACCCTAACCTGGTAGCGTTTGTTAGGCTGTATAAAAACAATTTCTAACTTACCGTAACCTAGTAGCTTTTGTTAGGCTGTATAAAAACAATTTCTAAGTTACCCTAACCTGGTAGCTTTTGTTAGGCTGTATAAAAACAAATTCTAACTTACCGTAACCTAGGAGCTTTTGTTAGGTTGTATTAAAAACAATTTCTAACTTACCGTAACCTAGTAGCTTTTGTTAAGCTGTATAAAAACAATTTCTAACTTACCGTAACCTAGGAGCTTTTGTTAGGTTGTATTAAAACAATTTCTAACTTACCGTAACCTAGTAGCTTTAGTTAGGATGTATAAAAACAATTTCTAACTTACCGTAACCTAGTAGCTTTAGTTAGGCTGTATAAAAACAATTTCTAAGTTACCGTAACCTAGTAACTTTAGTTAGGCTGTGAGAAAGATTTTAAACTTTATGTTTTAATTTTTTGTCACTTTAAAATCGATGAACACACCGGTATAACAATTAGAGTAACTCAAAAGTTGGCGGAGAGGACTGTTTACTGCCTTCCCTCTGATCTATAAGATAAAATCGGGGACAGCTATCGCAGATAATCGTTGTGTACTTCTACTAGAATATCTGAAATAAACAATTTTGAAATCTACACGCATAAAAGCGTATTTAAATTTGTGTTTGGCGCCTTATCCATGTTCGAAATTTTCAATTTGGAAATAAGTATAAACTTGCAAACTAAGAACTGAAAAAATAAATAAATTTGAGTTTCAAAATACGTAACCACATTCTGACTTGGTGTTCCCGTAAGTTTGGATAAATTTAAATCATTTGCAAGCAATTTTAGGTTTTTCTGGTATATGTATATATATGTGGAGAGAGAGTTCGGTGTTTCGTAGAAGGAAGGAAGTGGGCGGCAAACACTACATTTCGTACTTGAAATTCTGCTGTTTACTCTGGAAACGTTGTAGTGAGCACGTTTACAGATCCCTCCTCAACATTTTCTGTTATTTATCTCTTGTGTAAACAAAACCTACATATCCGGTTGCAAAGGAAAACATCTTAACAAGCAAGATCTTCAATTGTTCGAAGCAGGATAGGATTTCAACTTGAACTTAAGTAACGTCCTCTAAATATCAATACAGAAAGAGAAACTTTGAAAATATTAACAGCTTTCTGATAACTAGGATTTTATAAAAAAAATATGTTGAGAAATGTGTCTAGCTTTTCATATACATGTCAGAAAACTTGTAACGAAGGACGAGATGAGAACTGACTATAACATGTATATGTCAGAAAACATGTAACCAAGGACGAGATAAGAACCGACTACATCATTTACATGTCAGTAAACATGTAACCAAGGAAGAGGTGAGAACCAACTACACCATGTACATGTCAGTAAACACGTAACCAAGGACGAGATGAGAACCAACTACACCATGTACATGTCAGTAAACACGTAACCAAGGACTAGATGAGAACTGACTACACCATGTACATGTCAGCAAACACGTAACCAAGGACGAGATGAAAAGTGACTACACCATGTACATGTCAATAAACACGTAATCAAGGACGATATGAGAACCGATTACATCATGTAAATGTCAGTAAACGTGTAACCAAGGAAGAGGTGAGAACCAACTACACCATGTACATGTCAGTAAACACGTAACCAAGGACGAGATGAGAACCAACTAGACCATGTACATGTCAGTAAACACATAACAAAGGACTAGATGAGAACTGACTACAACATGTACATGTCAGTAAACACGTAACCAAGGACGGGATGAGAACCGATTACATCATGTACATGTCAGTAAACACGTAACCAAGGACTAGATGAGAACTGACTACAACCTGCCAGACAACTTAACAGATATAATATTGCAGTGGCAAATTGCAAAATTCAAAGTTACTTTGCCCAGATAGTCAAATCTCTGGACAGAAAATGCTTTGCAAATAGTGAACAAAGATAACAAGGTCAGTTGGGCTGCCTAACATGCCTTCATGCTATTCCCTCCAGCTTTTTGTACACCTGTTGTATGAGGAATCTATAATGAATAAGCATTACTTGAAAGTCCTGAAACAAGACATTCAGTTTCTCAACACAAATCAAGCCCAATAATCACATTTGACCAGCTCCTGCTTACTCTTTTGAAACTTGTAAACTAGAATTGGTCCATAATCCATGGGAAACAAGTTAATATTGAGATGCTAGGTGTTCTGGACAGCGAGATGACTCTCTGGAACATGATGAGACCAATTTGGATTCCAGTTTTCTAAATAGATTATTAGTCTTGATTAAAATACTCCCCTCTAGAGTATAGTCCTTAGTATTGCAATGTTTATATTTGTGAATTACTGTTCAAAAATTAACCATTAGTGCTTGCTGATGTCACCCCTGCATCTGTGGTCCACACAGAATCCACAAATTGGTCTCATCATGTTCCAGAGAGTCATCTTGCTGTCCAGAACACCTAGCATCTCAATATTCACTTGTTTCCCATGGATTATGGACCAATTCTAGTTTACAAGTTTCCACAAATTGGTCTCATCATGTTCCAGAGAGTCATCTCGCTGTCCAGAACACCTAGCATCTCAATATTCACTTGTTTCCCATGGATTATGGACCAATTCTAGTTTACAAGTTTCCAAGCAAAAAGCTTTAGTACAAATTTGCCTAAGAGATTAAAAATGAAATTAGTTAGATATAAAATTAACCTTACCTTATCATAAAAACTTCTTTGTAAAGAAAAATATATCTTGAAATAAATTACCAGGCAAACAGTAATTGTTAATATTGGATTTTTTTTTACTCAAAGGATGATATTCAAACTGGTGAAAATAAGCAAAAAATAGTAAATATAAATTTTGGACTCCACCTCTCACTTATTTAAAGCGGCTCTCCTACTGAAATTGATTATTTTGACTTCAGAGAGTTTGGGAAAAAAATACTTGTGTTTTTATCAAATAAGTAAAACACCTGAAACTAATTGGTTACCACTTATCTTCCATTTAAAATGAGTTTGTCATTCATAATCAGTCTTTCAAGATAAATGATTTTAACGAATTTGCACTTCAGTGATTATTCTATTCTCAGTATGAACATCTGTTTGTAAAATTTGATAAATATTGTCTGGTGAAATTGTTTTTAGCTTTCTTCTTTCAATTCTGTACAATTAAAGCATTAAAATATATTAAAGTTTGATTGTTTAGTATGCCATGAAAAATTAAAGTGTGTTTATAATCCTTCTTTTTTTATAAGAAACTCTAAAGAAGAGCCTTACTGTCAGTGAGCCAGAGCCAATACCTCAAAAAAGCCAACATAAGAAGAGAAACAAGAAGAAAAAAAGAAAATCTGGATGTAACTTTGGAGCTTGTAATTTTGCTGGTTAGTATTAAATATAGTGATGCAAATTTCTGAATAATTATTGTGTTAATAAGGTATTTTATGTAGAATACTTAAATTTATTACTCCTTTACTGAGGCTAAAGTGTGTGTGGAATTTTTGAATATGTGTAAACTCGGACAGCATTCTTGTTGCAGTCAGTATGAGATTATTTGCTTGGGACTTGAGAACATAAACAATAATTCTTAAGTTTTTGTAACCATTAATACTAGTACTAATTTCTTTTGTGATAAGCTATGTTTTTAACATTTTAATTTAGATATTTTGTTTACTAGAGGCCATTTTAGCAAGACAGTTAGAAGTTTGTGAAAGTTTAGGCCTAACATCATGTCTAGAATCTTCAGAAGATATAGGGAAAACAAATATCATATAAAAACATGTGACAGTGGATTAGTTATTCAGTTAGTTAATGAATCTGTTACTTTTTTATTGATCAAATGCTGAGTGTGTTAGTCAGTCAGCCAGCTTTAAGTTGTGTCATGGCTACGAGAGGAAAGTTTCATTTGTGATTAGGCATGTCATTCTATCAATATCATTAGTTTCAGAATTTCTGTTAAAAAGTTGTTTGTGAAATTAACTTTCCCAGCGAAGATAGCCTGTAGAACTTGTATGTTATTGATGAAGAAAAAAATAACTTTCATTATTATTAAGTAAAGACAGGACCTTGCATTATTTTTGATGAATAATCAAAAGGAACCCATCAAATGATAAAACTGTTACAATAGTATCATAAAATAGTTGAAAGAAATTTAAGTAATGATTCTTAAATTCTTGCATGAAACTGCTGTCATAAATTGTACAACATAAATAAGGTGTCAAGAGAGACTGAGCCAGATTGTGGATCTAAAATTCTCTGGTTTGTGTCCCATTACTGCCAAGAATAAAATTTGAGCTCTGCATTTTGTAGCCATGACCTATGGGTGTGTTGTGACAGCGGAAGTCACGTGACGCTGGTAACACATGATGAGTTTCTAGAAGATTCACGAAGAGATGAGATGTATGCTTTTATAATATATAAGACCGCCAAGAAGTGATGGCAACAATGGAATTGCAGACAGAGATAGAGACGGACAGTTGAGTCAAGCGCGGTAGTAGGTAAAGTGCGTGAATCGTTCGTTGTGAATTATAGTGTTTGTTTAAGTTAAACTGACTGTGGAAATTAAGTGTATTGCAAAGTTGTATTGAAAAAGAATAAACTAGTTTTATTTAAGAAAGGGCTTGTATTGCTGAAGTTTTTCTGAATGAATTTCTACGGAAAATTAACAAACGAACACAGAGACATAACAGATGCATTATAAAGTAACAGTCGAAATCCACAATTTGGTCTGACAAAATCAGCCCAAGGGTTGATAGTGGGTACTGTTGACTAGCTTCCTTTCTTAGCACTTCAGAATTACGTACAGCTAGCATACAGAAGGTCTAGTGTAACTCTGCACAAGGTCCAACAAGCAGAAATCAAACAACGATTATTATGTTCTGGTTTTTTATTAATATTAACAGTAATTCCTACCAAAATATGTATCACAACAAAGTGTTTTGTGTTCTTAGGGTCTCAATAACCTGTTAAGTATTTTCTTCAAATTGAGGGGCCATATTGATTCATTTGAGATTTCAAGTTAAACTGAAAATGAGCATATTGTTGATTTTTTTTCACAATATTTACAGATTTGTACCAATTTACTGGTGGAATTTTGGGTGAAGGAGCTTATGCCACAGTCAGAAATTCTGTGAATCTTAACTCTGGTATAGAATATGCAGTTAAAGTAAGTACATTAAAATAAAGATTAATTTAATATAGTTTACTTACAGAAATTGATCAAGTTTTAGTGAACAAAGATAAGTTTCATATAAAATGTATTTCTTTAATATGCTAGGAATTTTTTTTTCATTTTCTATATTTGCTCCTTTTCTCTAAGAATTCATTCTCAGTTTATATTCGTGACATGATGCAGTAGTTGATGTATAATTGTTAACTTTTACAATACTTTTTCAGTTTATATTCGTGACATGATGCAGTAGTTGATGTATAATTGTTAACTTTTACAATACTTTTTCATGTGAGTAGAATATTCTCGTTTACAGAATATCAATCTTTGAGAAACATAGTGCTGAATATCTAATATATTTTATTTGAATGAAATAATACAGCTTAATTTATGTTAACATACAGTGTAATGTGCACTAGCTGGTTCCCAAGATGTGGTTAATATAGCACATTACACAGTATATTAACCACATCTTGGGAACCAGCTAGTGCACATTACACAGTTGGGAACCAGCTAGTGGATGTGGTTAATATACAGTGTAATGTGCACTAGCTGGTTCCCAAGATGTGGTTAATATATTGTGTAATGTGTACTAGCTGGTTCCCAAGATGTGGTTAATATACTGTGTAATGTGCACTAGCTGGTTCCCAAGATGTGGTTAACATACAGTGTAATGTGCACTAGCTGGTTCCCAAGATGTGGTTAATATATAGTGTAATGTGCACTAGCTGGTTCCCAAACAGTGGTTAATATACAGTGTAATGTGCACTAGCTGGTTCCCAAGATGTGGTTAACATACTGTGTAATGTGCACTAGCTGGTTCCCAAGATGTGGTTAACATACTGTGTAATGTGCACTAGCTGGTTCCCAATCTGTAGTTAATATACAGTGTAATGTGCACTAGCTGGTTCCAAAGATGTGGTTAACATACTGTGTAATGTGCACTAGCTGGTTCCCAAGATGTAGTTAATATACAGTGTAATGTGTACTAGCTGGTTCCCAAGATGTGGTTAATATACTGTGTAATGTGTACTAGCTGGTTCCCAAACTGTGGTTAATATACTGTGTAATGTGTACTAGCTGGTTCCCAAACTGTGGTTAATATACTGTGTAATGTGTACTAGCTGGTTCCCAAGATGTGGTTAATATACAGTGTAATGTGCACTAGCTGTTTCCTAAACTGTGGAGTATGCCCTCTTGGGGAAGAGGGTTGCAGAATGTGCTAGAACAACCTTAAAATAAACCTGTTACCCATGGAGGATAAACTTTTAAGATGGAAAATATCAGGGGGTGAGAGAATGGATAGATTATTGTTTTGTGCATCTTCTCATGTTTGAAATGCTGGAAGGAAAAAGGGCCAGTAACACAAACAAGTGAAAGATAGTGAAAGGTCTTTTTATAACATAAGCCTAATGTTCTCATTAAAAGTGGAAAGTTGAGTATAACTTTACAAGCAAATGTTTTTTGAATTTATTTTTACAGACAAATTACTTTCCAATTGTGAGTTTTGTTAGAAATTGAATGACAATTGTAACTCAGACTGGGGGGGTTGGAGTTTTACATAATATGGTATCAGGAAAGTAAGGTTGTGAAGCTGCTGTAAAATGTGTGGTAATAGTACATAAAGGAATGATGAAAACGTACAAAACATAATTCTGAACAAGTGCAACCTCATCACTTAATTCTTTGACAATATCTGGGATGGAAAGGCTGTCATACAAGGATAGGTTAAGATCTCTGAAATTGTTTGCTCTTGAGAAAAATAACAGTTGAGGGAATCTGACTGAGGTGTTTAAGATTGTTAAAGGAATTGACAGTCCATCATATTTAAAGGTGAGAATGGTTAGGCTAATGGGCACAAATATAAGTATTGGCAATGAGGAAGTCATCTTCAGATAATGTTTTTTTATTTTAACAGCTTTATTTTTTTAACAGGGTGGTGGTCTCTGGAACTGGTTTCCTTCAGATATTGTGGAAGTAGTAAATTTAAGGGAGTTTAAAGGAAATATTGATAAATATTTGAGTGATAAAGGCTGACATTGAGTTGGTGTGTGTGTATATATATATATTAGTTTAATGTATGTGACAACCTAGATGGACCAAAATGTCCATTGTTGTCCTTAAATATTATGTATTAAAATGCAATGTTTGTAGATTAAAACTGATATTTTCTCTTAGGTTATCCAAAAGAAGCCTGGCAACAGCAGAACTCGTGTATTTAAAGAAATAGAGACATTCTATCACTGTCAAGGCCATCCAAACATCATCCAGTTGATAGAATATTTTGAAGAGGATGACAGGTAATTGCTCTGCATAATCCAGTTGATAGATCATTTTTGAGAGGATGATGGCTAATGGCTATATACTTCAGTTGATAGGACAATTTGGAGAAGGTGATGGGTAATTGCTGCATCATCCAATTGATAGGACAATTTGGAGAAGGTGATGGGTAATTGCTACATCATCCAGTTGATTGTACACTTTGGAAGAAGGTGATGGGTAATTGCTGTATCATCCAGTTGATCGAACACTTTGAAGAAGGTGATGGGTAATTGCTGTATCATCCAGTTGATGTACACTTTGAAGAAGGTGATGGGTAATTGCTGTATCATCCAGTCGATTGTACACTTTGAAGAAGGTGATGGGTAATTGCTGCATCATCCAATTGATAGGACAATTTGGAGAAGGTGATGGGTAATTGCTACATCATCCAACTGATAGGATACTTTGGAGAAGGTGATGGATAATTGCTGCATCATTCAATTGATAGGATACTTTGGAGAAGGTAATGGGTAATTGCTACATCATCAAATTGATAGGATACTGGAGAAGATGATGGGTAATTGTTGCATCATCCAGTTGATTGTACACTTTGGAGAAGGTGATGGGTAATTACTGCATCATCCAATTGATAGGACATTTTGGAGAAGATGGTGGGCTGCATCATCCAATTGATAGGATACTTTGTAGAAGGTGATGGGTAATTGCTGCATCAACCAGTTGATTGTACACTTTGTAGAAGGTGATGGGTAATTGCTACATCATCCAATTGATAGGATACTTTGTAGAAGATGATGGGTAATTGCTGCATCATCCAGTTGATTGTACACTTTGGAGAAGGTGATGGGTAATTACTGCATCATCCAATTGATAGGACATTTTGGGGAAGATGGTGGACTGCATCGTCCAATTGATAGGATACTTTGGAGATAATGATGAGTAATTGCTACATCATCCAGTTGAAAGGGCACTTTGGAGAGGTTGATGAGTAATTGAGCCTGTTTTTACATATTAAAATCATAACACAATATTACAAATCTGTATAGTAGTTGAGCCAGCCTCTGTATCATAAACTATATATAAATAAATTCAAAAGTCTGTTTAAAGAAACAAAAGAACCTTCGCACTTTTCGGTCATTATCCAAAAGTCATAACAGAGATTGCCTGTGGTAACAGCACACAAAAGCGTTAGGGATAGCCCATGTATCAGACAAAATCCAAAAAGCAGATGAGAAACCAGTTAGCTGTTGGGAGTAACATG
This sequence comes from Limulus polyphemus, assembly GCF_000517525.1. Taxonomy (NCBI): domain Eukaryota; kingdom Metazoa; phylum Arthropoda; class Merostomata; order Xiphosura; family Limulidae; genus Limulus; species Limulus polyphemus. The sequence continues at coordinate 13,816 of NW_013672735.1, forward strand.
TAGTACACTTATTAGGGTGGTATTTATTCTACTTTAACGATTTTTTAGAACTTTTAAGGGTGGACGATGGTAGGCATTGTTTAGTAGAAATATATATTTTTGGGGTAGTTTAATTTTCTCTTATTTCTATTTTTAACTTTATTACATCTTTTTAAGGGTAACTGCCTTCCCTCAACTGGTTGCAAACAATGGAAGGCAGTAAGAGTTGAGATGTTGTGGGTGTAAGCACTCCACTCTGTACCCTTAATGTATTTTCCATGACTGCTAACTGGTTTCTCATCTGCTTTTTGGATTTTGTCTGATAGGTGGGATATCCCTAATGCTTTTGGGTGCTATTACCACAGGCAATCTCCATTATGACTTTTGGATAATGACCAGAAAATGGGAAGGTTTTCTTTTTTTTTTAAATAGAGTTTTCAATTTACATTAAGTTCATTATTGTTTTATAGTGTTGATTTTGATCGCTTATTGACAATTATTGTAATTGATATAATAGTTTGAAGCTATACCTCTTATATATATATTTCTCTACCCCCAGCTTTATGTCTGCAGACTTACAATGCTAGAAACCAGTTTTTGATACATGTGGTAGGTAAAGCTCAGATAGCCTTTTGTATAGCTTTGTGCTTAATAGAAAACAACCATATATTTCTCTACACTCCTATTCTAGTTTAAATATATCATAATATAATGATATTTTTTTGGTCCCAAATAAATAAATAATGGATGAGACAACAGCAGGTTCTTCAAGTTTCAGTTTTTTATTTGATATCTTAAAGAAAATTTATAAACACTTTTAAACTGGTTTTACTATAAACCTTAAAATAATGTACTTTTTTTTAATTTCAGTTTTTATTTAGTCTTTGAAAAAGTTAGAGGAGGTAAGTTATTCCTATGTATTTTTGGTAAACAAAGTACTAGAATAAACCAAAATGTAACTATATTAATTTCAAAATGTGTCACATAAAGAAAAGTATAAAATGTTGGAATAAAATAATTAAAAGTCTGAGAATGGCTATTAAAGTTTTTTCTTAACTTGCATATTTTGTAGATTCTTGGGATCTAAGAGAACTCCACATTTAGCATAAATACAGCCATGTTGTAAAATATATTGTTAGGTTAGGTTACAAGATCATTATTTTCTGCACCAATACAGCCATGTTGTAAAATATATTATGATCTTGTAACCTAACCTAACTACTTTCTGCACCAATACAGACATGTTGTAAAGTATATTATGATCTTGTAACCTAACTACTTTCTGCACCAATACAGCCATGTTGTAAATATATTATGATCTTGTAACCTAACCTAACACCACTTTCATCATGACTACAGAGTTTTTTAATGTAACACATGCAGTTTAGATTACAAGCAATGTTAATTTATTCTGTCTCAAATGTTAGTTTTTTCAGTTTTTGGAAATAGACTGGAAATCACTTTGTTTTGAAAAATTTGACAAGTTTATGATGACAAGTTGTGTTTAGGTCCTCTTCTTACTCACTTGGAGAAACGAATCTGCTTCACAGAACATGAGGCAAGTTTGGTGCTAAGAGACGTGGCCAGTGCCCTTAAATTTCTACATCACAAAGGTGACGTATTACTATGTGACACAGTTTGTCACTATCTTTGATTAATGATATCAGAAAGTGATCTCCATAATATTCTTTCTGGAAAAAAATCCTGTTTTTTTAATTTACATCAGACTTAAAATACAACTAGAAGTATATATATATTATTCTTTCCTTGGCAGATTCTTTTAAATTATCGGGTCAAAATAATTCAAAGCCCAGTCCACTTAAATAAGTTTATGTATACATAATGTTTCTACAAGCTTGAACTCATGTATAATGTTGTAAGCTTACGTAACAGATGAGTTAACTAATGTAAAATAATTAATTTACATAATTGTACAATAAGGCCAGAACCAAACACAGTGACTAATTCACTAACTCTGCCTACTAACTCTCTACCTAACCTCTTGATACTTCATGAAATTGTACAGAGTAACTCAATAAGGCCAGAACCAAACACAGTGACTAATTCACTAACTCTGCCTACTAACTCTCTACCTAACCTCTTGATACTTCATGAAATTGTACAGAGTAACTCAATAAGGCCAGAACCAAACACAGTGACTAATTCATTAACTCTCTACCTAACCTCTTGATACTTCATGGAATTGTACAGAGTAACTCAATAAGGCCAGAACCAAACACAGTGACTAAT
>NW_013672735.1:17044-35826 GCF_000517525.1 Limulus polyphemus
CTCTACCTAACCTCTTGATACTTCATGGAATTGTACAGAGTAACTCAATAAGGCCAGAACCAAACACAGTGACTAATTCACTAACTCTACCTACTAACTCTCTACCTAACCTCTTGATACTTCATGGAATTGTACAGAGTAACTCAATAAGGCCAGAACCAAACACAATGACTAATTCACTAACTCTACCTACTAACTCTCTACCTAACCTCTTGATACTTCATGGAATTTTGTATGTTTATATTCTACAATCTAGGACTCACTCAGTCTTAATGTTATGTATCCTCTAACTAGGATCTTAATTAAATAAATTAGATCATCATAAATATAGCTTATAACAATATTAAAGTTATATAATTGTTTCAGGTATTGCACATCGAGACCTTAAGCCTGAGAACTTGTTATGTTACAGTGAAGATGAGGTATGAAGGTCTGCTTGTTCCTTACTGTTCTGTAGTTGTACTTTATAAAGTGTTTTCATGTGTTTATCATAAGAATAAATTCATAAAACTTTAGAGGGACAAAAAGGAACTTATTAGCCCATCAAGGATGTCCTTTCCAACTCCCAACTATAATCATATTGTTTTCACTGCTAAACACAAAAAGTTTGATGGATCTGTATTATTAATACTCTTAAACACCTCAATCAAATCCTCTCTGACCCTTCTCCTCTCCAGAGAAAACAAGTTTAGAGATTTTAGTTTCTCCTCAGAGGACAATCCTATTATCTCCTCTGAACCTTCTCTAACAATTCAATGTCCTTCTTGAGGAAGGGAGCCCAAAACTGTACACAGTACTCTAAATGAGGCCTTGTAAGTGATCCATGCAGTGAAACAATAATATCCCTTGTCTTGTGTTCAATGTTCTTGTAGATGCTATCCAAAATCCTATTAGCCCTATTGTTAGCTGCAATACACTGTTTAAATGATGTGATTTTATTATCACAACATCAATATCTTTTTCTTCAATCACAGTATTTAATAGTATAAAACATGTTCTTGTGAACTCATGTCTAATCAACAAATTACAGAATAAAAGTAATTTCAAAGAATTCTTAAAGAATGTGGGGAAAGACATTTTATGAGAATACTATTTATGATATATGAATAGTGTCTTGAGTAAGACTTCTAGAAAAGTTACAAGCAGTACTCTTATACTTAGACATACTATTAATTGCTTTACATGCATCTTTGAGCAGTAAATATTTCACCTAAAATACCCTTAAGATATATAAACATTACAGCCTATGTACGTGTATAATATATTTTACAGAAATAATATTTTCCATACATTTTACGTTTTAATTGAAGGTAGCCAATGTTTGTGTATACATTCTGTAACAGATGTATTATTTTCTGAACATTTTACATTTTAATTGAAGGTAGCCAATGTTTGTGTATACTTTCTCTTACAGATGTATTATTTTCTGAACATTTTACATTTTAATTGAAGGTAGCCAATGTTTGTGTATACTTTCTGTTACAGATGTATTATTTTCTGAACATTTTACGTTTTAATTGAAGGTAGCCAATGTTTGTGTATACTTTCTATTACAGATGTATTATTTTATGTTTAATTGAAGGTAGCCAATGTTTGTGTATACTTTCTGTTACAGATGTATTATTTTCTGAACATTTTATGTTTAATAGAAGGTAGCCAATGCCCGTGTATACTTTCTCTTACAGATGTATTATTTTCTGAACATTTCATGTTTAATTGAAGGTAGCCAATGCCTGTGTATACTTTCTGCTACAGATACATTATTTTCTATGTTGTGGGAAGGTGCTTATAAATTAAGGAAGATATTTAATAAACAAGCTGTGTAAAGAATATTACACTTTAGAATATAATGATAAATTTTGAATACAAGAAGTTGTGATAATATTTGAAATATGTGTATTATAGGGGAAGGATAAGCCATTGATTAGAATAGGAGAACATTGAAAATCAAATAATATGAATGACATAGAAAAGTTTCTGGTTAATATTGATAGTATTGAGGTTTCTTTTGAACCCTTGAATACATTATCTATATCATCTATCACAAAAGAAATAAATATGAAATGGAAGAAAGTAATGGAGAAGAAGAAGATGTTATGGTTCAAATGAAATATTGTTTGAAGCACATGAAATACGTCATGGAGGAAATAAACAAAATGTTTTAGAAGTTTTTATCTGAAGCACATGAAATACTTGGAGGAATTAAAAGATACAACAAAATGTTTTAGAAGTTTTTATCTGAAGCACATGAAATACTTCATGGAGGAATTAAACAAAATGTTTTAGAAGTTTTTATCAGAAGCACATGAAATACTTCATGGAGGAATTAAACAAAATGTTTTAGAAGTTTTTATCTGAAGCACATGAAATACTTCATGGAGGAATTAAACAAAATGTTTTAGAAGTTTTTATCTGAAGCACATGAAATACTTCATGGAAGAATTAAACAAAATGTTTTAGAAGTTCTAGATAAAATTAAGAAGTGTAAGGAAGAAATAAATAAATTACAATTTAAACAAGAAAAATTGCAAAAATAGAATAATAGATCTAGAATAAATATGGGAGGAAAATATAATAAACAAAGGTTTAGAAGAAAATGAAAAAGAAACCAAGGAGAATAATAGTACAGTATACTGTAGAGAAGTGCTGGGAGACACTGAACATAGAATTTGTACATAGTATAGGACAAATGAAATATCAGACCAATTGTAGTAAAAATTTAATATTGGAAAGAAGAGGAGCATTTGTTGAGACAAATGATGAAACTCAAAGAACTATAATATTTACATTGATGAAAATTACGTAGAAGAAATAATAAAAATATTCAAAATGAATTAAGAGTAAGTTAGAAAGGAGTGAATGGTATAAGTAGCACAGACAAGCTACAGAAAATGAGAAAAAGAAATAAGTGAGAAACGTGGCATGAAACGTAACAGGATTAGAATGACTTATAGAAATTCTGCAGGTAGGAGGGTTGAGCTTTGGACATGAAAATAAAGCCTTTTGTAATGGAAATTTAGCTAAAGGTCTGTTGTCAAAAAGCATGACCAGATATGGTAATGACATGGTGGGGATCTTAAATCATTTCATTATAACACACTCAACTTTGGTACTTTTAAATGTTTACTTTATAAAATAGCCATTACTATTTTAAGTGTGTGTACTTAGTTAAACAGACATAACTATTTTATGCATGGTTACTTTGTTAAACACAGGGCAATATTTTAAGTTTGTTTACTTTCTAAAAAATATACCATTACGTTAAGTGTTTTTATTTTATGAAAGAGACCTAGATCACTATCTTAAGTGTTTATTACTTTTAAAAGACAACTAGTTCACTGTTTTAAGTGTTCATTACTTTTAAAAGAGAGCTACTTCACTGTTTAAAGTATTTTTTACTTTTTAAATGACAGCTAGATCACTATTTTAAGTGTAAGCTAGATCATTATTTTAAGTGTTTTTTACTTTGTAAATGATAGCTAGATCACTATTTTAAGTGTTTATTATTTTTTAAATGAGAGCTAGATCACTGTTTTAAGTGTTTATTACTTTTAAATGAGAGGTAGTTCACTATGTTAAGTGTTTATTACTTTTTAAATGAGAGCTAGATCAATATATCAAGTGTTTATTACTTTTTAAATGATAGCTGGATCACTATTTCAAGTGTTTATTACTTTTTAAAAGAGAGCTAGATCACTATCTTAAGTGTTTATTACTTTTTAAATGAGAGCTAGATCACTGTTTTAAGTATTTATTACTTTTTAAATGAGAGCTAAATCACTGTTTTAAGTGTTTATTACTTTTTAAATGAGAGCTAGATCACTGTTTTAAGTGTTTATTACTTTTTACATGAGAGCTAGATCACTGTTTTAAATGTTTATTACTTTTTAAATTATAGCTAGATCACTATTTCAAGTGTTTATTATTTTTTAAATGAGAGCTAGATCACTGTTTTAAGTGTTTATTACTTTTCAAATGAGAGCTAGATCACTGTTTTAAGTGTTTATTACTTTTCAAATGAGAGCTAGATCACTGTTTTAAGTGTTTATTACTTTTTAAATGAGAGCTAGATCACTCTTTTTTTGTATAAGTTTGTTCAACCTTGTTCTCTCACAAAATAAGATATTCCCAACTTAAGCCTAACTTTCGCATCTCTTAATCATTTGGTGATCATTATCTTTTCATAAGGTATCTACAGTGTAGATTTGTGACATTGATCATTGTTTAGTGGTCGTTATCTTTACCTAAGGTTTGTCCAGTGAAGATTTGTGACTTTGACCTTGGCAGTGGGATTGTTTTGGGCAGCAGGACACCTGTTAGTACCCCAGAGCTGCTGACACCTGTGGGGTCAATAGAGTTTATGGCTCCAGAAGTGGTGGAGGTTTTTAATGGAGAGGCTACTCCTTATGACAAACGATGTGATATGTGGAGCCTAGGTGTAATCATGTAAGTCTATTAAATTATGATACAGATGGCTACTGAATTAACTTATTTTCAATATACAGATATCCAAACTTTCATTGATTGGTGTTAGCTGTCATTAAATGGCTTGAACTAGAGAATCTGACAGATTTATGATCTTACACCTAGGTATATCTTGTTATGTGGATACCCACCATTTTATGGACGATGTGGAAGTGACTGCGGTTGGGAGCAAGGAAAGTATTGTGAAGCCTGTCAGGTAAGGTTTGTCTTGTGTACTGTAAGCTAAGGTCTGTTTTAAGTCTCACTATGTGTACTGTAACACTGTAAGTTAAGGTATTAACACTGTAAGCTAAGGTCTGTTTTTAGTCTCATTATGTGTACTGTAACACTGTAAGCTAAGGTCTGTTTTTAGTCTCACTATATGTACTGTAACACTGTAAGCTAAGGTCTCTTTTTTAGTCTCACTATGTGTACCGTAACACTGTAAGCTAAGGTCTGTTTTAAGTCTCAGTATGTGTACTGTAACACTGTAGCTAAGGTCTCTTTTTTAGTCTCAGTATGTGTACTGTAACACTGTAATCTAAGGTCTGTCTTTTGTTTCACTACATGTACTGTAACACTGTAAGCTAAGGTCTGTCTTTTGTTTCACTACGTGTACTGTAACACTGTAATCTAAGGTCTGTCTTTTGTTTCACTACATGTACTGTAACACTGTAATCTAAGGTCTGTCTTTTGTTTCACTACGTGTACTGTAACACTGTAATCTAAGGTCTGTCTTTTGTTTCACTACATGTGCTGTAACACTGTAATCTAAGGTCTGTCTTTTGTTTCACTACATGTACTGTAACACTGTAAGCTAAGGTCTGTTTTAAGTCTCACTACGTGTACTGTAACACTGTAAGCTAAGGTCTGTTTTTAGTCTCAGTATGTGTACTGTAACACTGTAGCTAAGGTCAGTTTTTAGTCTCAGTATGTGTACTGTAACACTGTAATCTAAGGTATGTCTTTTGTTTCACTACATGTACTGTAACACTGTAAGCTAAGGTCTGTTTTAAGTCTCACTACGTGTACTGTAACACTGTAAGCTAAGGTCTACCTCTATATACAGTGTATGTACTGTAATATTATTATTTTTAAAACTTTAACAGTTTAAGGATTACACTTTTTTTTGTCTGATCTAGGACATGCTGTTTTCTTGTATTCAAGATGGGTGTTATGACTTTCCTGAAAAGGAATGGGCGTATGTATCTCAAGAAGCTAAAGATCTAATTTCTCATTTGTTGGTGAAAGATGCTAATCAACGCTATACAGCAGATATGGTTTTACAGCATCCATGGGTTGTACTTGGAGGATCCATAAAACCATTAGAAACACCGAGTGTCTTGAGAAAGTATGTTTTTAATAAGACCTGTATAATTATAACAGGAACAAATGTTAGGATGAAGAACTAGCATCTTGAACTAGAACGCTATACAGAACAAGAACAATATATATGTATAATATATATTATATATTCAATAATTCAATATATGTTGAACAAGAACTAGCATCTTGAGAAAGTATGTTCTTATTAAGACCTGTATAATTATGACAGGAACAAATGTTAGGATGAAGAACTAGCATCTTGAGAAAATATGACCTTGATAAGACATTTAATAAAGTGGAACAACAATGTTAATATGAGGAACTAAAGTCTTTAGAAAGTATGACCTTAATAAGATGTAATAATAATGGAACAACAATGTTAATATGAGGAACTAGAGTCTTTAGAAAGTATGACCTTAATAAGATGTAATAATAATAATGGAACAACATTGTTAATATAAGGAACTAGAGTCTTTAGAAAGTATGACCTTGATAAGTCATGTAATAATAATAATGGAACGACAATGTTAATATAAGGAACTAGAGTCTTTAGAAAGTATGACCTTGATAAGTCATGTAATAATAATAATGGAACAACAATGTTAATATGAGGAACTAAAGTCTTTAGAAAGTATGACCTTAATAAGATGTAATAATAATGGAACAACAATGTTAATATGAGGAACTAGAGTCTTTAGAAAGTATGAACTTAATAAGATGTAATAATAATAATGGAACAACAATGTTAATATGAGGAACTAGTCTTTAGAAAGTATGAACTTAATAAGATGTAATAATAATGGAACAACAATGTTAATATAAGGAACTAGAGTCTTTAGAAAGTATGACCTTAATAAGATGTAATAATAATAATGGAACAACATTCTTGTTTTATTTTTATGTATAATTTATCGTGTTTTAGTGTGATGTGCTGTATTTTTCATTCTAAAATCTGTTTTGATTTTTCTAATGAAAGATATACTTTTCCATTACAGTTGGCTTAGAATAAACATGTCTTTTTTCCAGAAATAACAGTGCTAAAGATCTAGCAGTATTTGCTGAAAGTGCAAATGCTGTGAAGCGTCTGGTGATGCATCAGATGAATTTGAGTGTGGAGATAAATCAACCACAATATTTGGAAGAGAACGAGGAAGATGCTAAATTTTATATAAGTTCATCACCTCCATTTACTGACTCTTCACCCCCAGCTTTTTACCTTTTACCTCCAAGTGATATCATGTCAACCCAACAGAGAGTGGGAAACCCGAGTTTTAGTCTAGGTTTGTAGTATAGCCTTACATGCTAATGAGCCAGGACTATTGATGTCTGCATTTAGTTTTTATGTAAATCTTCTCTGATACATCACAGAATGTAATGTTTGTAAATGTTGTGATCTTTTTCATCATATCTTATACAGTGTCTTGCAAAAGTATTCACCCTCTACCAATAATGTCACAAATAATGTATACAATTTTTGTTAATGAAGTTGTTTTTATTCAAAACTCTAATTATCAAACTTGACACTGTTGTGTGTGAAGGAGGTTGAATGTCAGCTGATTAAAATTGACACTGTTGTGTGTGTGAAGGAGGTTGAATGTCGGCTGACCAAACTTGACACTGTGTGTGTGTGTGAAGGAGGTTGAATGTTGGCTGATCAAACTTGACACTGTTGTGTGTGAAGGAGGTTGAATGTCAGCTGATCAAACTTGACACTGTGTGTGTGTGTGAAGGAGGTTGAATGTTGACTGATCAAACTTGACACTGTTGTGTGTGAAGGAGGTTGAATGTCGGCTGATCAAACTTGACACTGTGTGTGTGTGTGTGTGAAGGAGGTTGAATGTCAGCAAAACCTGCAAAGAAAATATATAAATTGAAATTTGCTGATTACATAAGTATTCAGCCCCTAAGTCAGTACTTGGTGGAATCACCTTTGGCAGCAATTATGCTGTGAGATGTTTTGATAGGTCTCTACCAGCTTTCTACAATGGGATGGTGTAATTTTTGCCTATTCCTCTTAGGAAAATTGCTCCAATTCTGATAAGTTCATTGGGGATCTTTGATAGACTGCAATCTTCAAGTCTCACCATAAATGTTTTACAGGATTCAAGTCAGGAATATGACATGGCCACTCCAGGATATTCACTTTCTTCTTTTGAAACCACTCCAGCCTTGTGCTTTGGGTCATGGTCCTGCTGAAATGTGGATTTTCCACTGACTCAAGCAGGTTTTCCTCTACGAATCACCTGTACTTTGCACCATCCATCTTTCTCTCAATCCTGACAAGCTTTCCAGTCACTACTGATGAGAAGCATCCCCATAACATGCCAGCTTTGTGTAGAGACCAGAATATTGATCACGTATGAACACAGACTCCCATCTCAGACATGGAACTTTGCAAATCTTTCAAAGTCACTGTTGGCTTCACAGTGACATCCCTAATCAGTTTCCTGCTTGCCCAACTGTTTAGTTTGGAAGGACAGCCTGATCTGGGTAGTGACTGGGCGAGTATGAAGCACATTCCACTTCTTAATGATGGGCTTCACTGTACTCAAATGGATAATTAGCGACTCTTAATTTTTCTTGTAATCTTCTTCTGATCTGTGCTTCTCTACCACTTTATCCCTGGCTTGTTTGGAAAACTCCTTGGTTGGTTTGTATCACTATGTCAGTTGTGGCTTGAATAGATGCATATACTCTGAAGCCAAGATAAAATTTGAATACACATAGACAGAGACCATTACATAATTTTGTGACCTCTCAAGCTAATTTTTTGCAACTGAACTGATTTAGGATTGCCGTAGCAAAGGGTTTGAATACTTATGCATTTGAGAATATTCTAATTTGTTTTGAAAGTCTAACTTACTTACATAATATCAGTGTTTTTTAGCTTTCTCACTTTGAAGTGGATCGTGTGTAGATTAGAAAGTTTCATGATTCGAAGCTCAGATAGCAACAAAAAGTGGAAACTTTCCACGGGATCACTTGCTTTTGCAAGGCACTGTGTGTAGTTGATTTTTTTCTGTCCCAAATTCTCTGTATATATAAAGCATGTTTTAAAATTTATGTTTCTTTCAACTACAGCATGTGTCTTTGGAACCAAAAGTTAAGAGACCTTTAGTCTGATTTGTTTTGAACAGAGGCATACTGCAAAATGTGTGGGCTACCCTGTGATTTTTCCCATCAGGCCCCTTTTATATTCGATTTATTATAGCTCTATACCCCCTGCATCACGAGGACTGCAGGTGTGGTTGCTATACCTCTGGATTTGAATATGTTTGTTTAATTTGTCTTGAAACACCTTTGTCCGAGTTGTTTTGGGTCATATGTGATTTATTTCTTACTAGATGTTAAATTAACTTCAGGAAAAAATTATTAAAAACTGTTCCATGCATAATGTTGTTTTTCTGGCCCTAGTTTCTCAGACTGTTGATATTGATCGTAATTTCGTTCAATGTTAATTTCTTCAGTACTCTGACCCCACGTGATCTTGGGTTTATTTAGTATTTTTATAAAAGCTACTAATTGACTGGATAAAGCTGATTGTATGTAATTATTTCTACCTAGTATCAGAAAGTACAATCATTGAAATAAAATATTTTCTAAAATATAAAATGTTAGTGTTGATTATTTGACTATTGAATGACACCTAATTTTTGCTTCTATGATTCTGTCGCCTGTTGGGGTGGATCTGTGTGTTTTCATATATTGATCCTTCTGGACTTTCAACAGTTTGTCACTTGCTGGGGTGGGTCTGTGTGTTTTCATATATTGATCCTTCTGAACTTTCAGCAGTTGAGATGAAGACTTGTGTTACTGGAGGTTTCCTTAAACATGGAACTGAACAATACTGAGCCTAGGAAACGTTTTGTCTCTTCCCCACCAAAATTCCTAAATACAAAGGAATCTTCAAGACATTGTAGTTTTAGTTACTGTAGTTGGTTAGTGTACCAAGGATTACTCAAAACGTGTAGTTTTAGTTACTGTACCAAGGATTACTCAAGACGTGTACTTTTAGTTACTGTAGTTGGTTAGTGTACCAAAGATTACTAAAAACATGTACTTTTAGTTACTGTAGTTGGTTAGTGTACCAAAGATTACTAAAAACGTGTAGTTTTAGTTACTGTAGTTGGTTAGTGTACCAAAGATTACTAAAAACGTGTAGTTTTAGTTACTGTAGTTGGTTAGTGTACCAAGGATTACTCAAAACATGTAGTTTTAGTTACTGTAGTTGGTTACTGTACCAAGGATTACTCAAAACATGTACTTTTAGTTACTGTAGTTGGTTAGTGTACCAAGGATTACTCAAAACATGTACTTTTAGTTACTGTACCAAGGATTATTAAAAACGTGTAGTTTTAGTTACTGTAGTTGGTTAGTGTACCAAGGATTACTCAAAACATGTACTTTTAGTTACTGTAGTTGGTTAGTGTACCAAGGATTACTAAAAACGTGTATTTTTAGTTACTGTAGTTGGTTAGTGTACCAAAGATTACTAAAAACGTGCAGTTTTAGTTACTGTAGTTGGTTAGTGTACCAAGGATTACTAAAAACGTGTAGTTTTAGTTACTGTAGTTGGTTAGTGTACCAAAGATTACTAAAAACGTGTAGTTTTAGTTACTGCAGTTGGTTAGTGTACCAAGGATTACTCAAGACGTGTAGTTTTAGTTACTGTAGTTGGTTAGTGTACCAAGGATTACTCAAGACGTGTAGTTTTAGTTACTGTAGTTGGTTAGTGTACCAAGGATTACTCAAGACGTGTAGTTTTAGTTACTGTAGTTGGTTAGTGTACCAAGGATTACTCAAAACATGTAGTTTCAGTTACTGTAGTTGGCTAGTGTACCAAGGATTACTCAAAACATGTAGTTTTAGTTACTGTAGTTGGTTATTGTACCCAGGATTACTCAAGACGTGTAATTTTAGTTACTGTAGGGTACTGTGTATTCTCGTCTTCATAATATTGTGGTTTGTTTACTGGTGGTTAGGGTACTGTGTACTCTCTGTTCATAATATTGTGGTTTGTTTACTGGTGGGTAAGGTATTGTGTACTCTCGTGTTCATAATATTGTGGTTTGTTTAATGGTGGGTAAGGTACTGTGTACTCTCTTTTCATAATATTGTGGTTTGTTTACTGGTGGGTAGGGTACTATGTACTCTCTGTTCATAATATTGTGGTTTGTTTACTGATGGGTAGGGTACTGTGTACTCTGGTGTTCATAATATTGTGATTTGTTTACTGATGGGTAGGGTACTGTGTACTCTTGTGTTCATAATAGTGATTTGTTTACTCTGTACTATTGAGTTGACAAATAATGTTGTGATTTAACAGTTTCGTTTCGAGTTTACTTACCGATTATAAGTTGTTTTATTACAAGTTACAGCTCTTAGAGTAAGTAAGTGTACTCTCATGTTCATTATTACATGTAATATAATTTACGTTTTCGAGAAGATACTAAAATATTACTTGTAAATAGTATCGACGTACACTGTAGTGACACCTGTTGGTATATTTTCAAAACGAGACCCAAAACTGGAACGTTTTCGAATAGGGTCTCGTTTTGAAAATATTAGAACTTTTGTAGGTGATCCTGTGTGCTAACTACTTAACCTGTTGCTATATATATTCATAACACTGAAATTAAGATTTCATTGTGCTCACAATCTTTACTAAACGTTGGTATGCTCGGTGTTGAAATGTTGTTGTTTGGTGTTTTATGGCGCAAAGCAACGAGGCTATCTGCGCCAAACAACCAGTAAAAACAGTGAAAGTAAATTAAAGTAAAAATACAGTGAGTTAAAAACCAATATAAGTCAATAAAAGATTTATATACAATTAAAAAAGACCTGTCCCCAATGATCAGCCCATTCCACCATGACTTATTACTATCCCTTCCTGTGACCTTTCTCTGAAGAAGGTAGATACTCCCGATTGGAAGTATCATCATCTTTTTGCCTAGCATGTTTCGAGCCATTCTTCTCTTCCTATTTACACGGATGGTTCGAAATCGGGTGACTCGGTAGGTTCTGCCATGGTGTACTGTGCCTCGGTAGTTGCTTGCAGGACCCCTTCTACAGTTTCTGTGTTCACTGCTGAGTTGTATGCTATTTCTCTTGCCCTGGATCATGTAGAAGCTATGCAGTACAGTAATTGTACTATTTACACTGATTCTCTTAGCTCTCTACTGGCCCTGGAATCGCTTAATATTAGTTCTCACCCTGTTCTCGTCGATATTCAACACTGATTGGCCCACTTTTCTCTATCTTCTGTTTCCATTCAGTTTTTCTGGATCCCTGGCCACGTCGGTATTCATGGGAACGAGCTTGCTGACACCGCAGCTAAGTCCGTCTGCTCTGGTGCCATCACGGCCATACCTGTCCCACACGTCCTGTTATTAAGGCATGGCTTCGTGCCAGTTGGCAGTTGACTTGGGGTGAGCAATGTCATAACAAGCTTTTCCAGATTAAGCCTACTGTTGGTCTTTGGCCATCTTGCTTCCATAAGGATCAGAAGGTGGAAGTAGTCCTGGCAAGGCTACGCATTGGTCACAGTTTTTTAACCCATCGTTTTCTTTTATCAGGTATTGACCCACTGATGTGTAGCCATTGTGACACTCAAGTCACAATGGCTACACATTTTACTGTCATGCCGTTGTTACGATCGTGAGCGGCGGCATTATTCTAAACACATATTTTCTAAGAGTTTACCCTTGACGTTGGACAGTGTCATTGGTAATGGTGACACTGTCCGATTAGATTGTATTTTTAATTTTTTACGCACTATAGCAATGTCATCCAATGCCAGACCCAATTCAGCCAGTTGCGCCTGGATACGAAGGCCAAAGGAAGGAATAGCAGACCGTCTGTTCCGAAAGAGCATGGCACATTGTGGGAGAAAGACACAGTCCCAGGTGGGATGTCGTGGTAAGGATCGAAGCTTGGCAGCATATTGTAAAGAAAACTGCAAATGACGGGGGTGAAGAGGAGGTTCGTGGGACTCAGTGAGCATAGAACATCGATCTGCACCCCAAGAGGTGGAAAAGAGGACACGGAGGATGTTCAATACCCTTGCACACTTGACACGTAGCTGCTTGTTGTGTGGAATGAAGCTAAGCTTAAGGTCAAAGATAAGCCTCAAGAATTTTGCCTCAGGGACCACATGAATAACTACATTGCAAAGATGGATCTCAGGATCAGGGTGGAGACCCCGTTGGCGGCAAAAATGCATGCAAACGGTTTTGGAAAAAGAAAATTTAAAACCATTTGCAGTGGTCCATGTCAACAACCGATTGAGGGCAGTCTGAAGCTGCCACTCAATTAACTCGTGTTCAACAACTGACACGAGATGTGGAAGTCATCAACATAAAGCCCATTTGCATCAGTCGGAGGAAGATTATTAGTGATAGTATTAATCTTAACATTAAAAAGTGTAACACTCAAGACACAGCCGTGAGGGACTCCAAGTTTCTGTGGAAAGGAATGAGAAAGAGTTGAACGCACATGGACTTGGAATCGCCCGTTCAGTAAAAAGTTTTGAATAAAAATGGGTAGATGGCCATACAACCCATAGGAGTGGAGGTCCTGCAAAATTCCATACCTCCACGTGGTGTCATAAGCCTTCTTGAGATTGAAGAACACAGAAAAAAGGTGTTCTTTCATGAGAAAGGCTTCCCTTATCGACGTTTCAAGTCGAATCAGATGGTCCATGGTGGAGCGCTGTCAACGGAACCCACACTGGATGAGTGAGAAGAGTGTGTTCGATTTGAGGAACCAAACAAGACAAGCATTAACCATCCTCTCTATGACCTTACAAAGACAAGTAGTCAAAGCAATGGGACAATAATTTGAAGGAATCTTGGGACCCTTCCCAGGTTTAGAGAAAGGAAGGACAATAGCCTGGTGCCAAGAATCAGGAAAAATTTGCTCCTGCCAGATCCAGTTAAAAATAACCAGGAGAATAGCAAGAGAGGCAGGTGACAGATGCCGCAACATCTCATAATGAACATCATCAGGTCCGACCGATGTACTACCAGACCGACGAAGAACAAGTTTGAGTTCCACCAGTGTAAAGGGGCGATTATAATCAGAGAGACGATCAGCCCGAAAGAGGCGATCGCTCTGCCCAAGACTTGATGGCCAAGAAGGCAGGGTAAGCACGAGAAAAGCTGTGGCCAAGAGCATCACCAATACTCTGGACATCAACAACTTCCTGGCCATTGGAGAGCAAGATGGACAGGGGATGGGAAGCATACCTTCCAGAAACTTTCCAAATCTTGTCCCATACAATTTTGGAACTGGTGGTAGAAGAGATGCTAGTAATGAATTTAATCCAAGATTCCTTTTGGCACTGATGTCGAACCTGCCGAGTATGGGCACGGGCCCGCTGATAAACAATGTGATTAGAAAGAGAGGGATACCGTCTGAAGGTATCCCAGGCCCGTTTTTGAGCCTTTCGTGCCTTCTGGCAGGCAGGACTCCACCATGGACGAGGATACCATGGTAAACGTGTCGAGATCTTAGGAATAAAATGAGCTACCGCCTGGACAATACAGTCAGTTACTGAAACCACACAGTTCAGAGAGAGAGGTGAAAGATGGCCAGTTAGCCTGGTCCAGCTTCCACTATGGCACTCGGGTCGGGTGGCATTGACCATGGCCAACCTCCCTCATAATGATAGGAAAATGATCACTGCCCCGGGGGTCACAGTCGATCATCCAAGAAAAGTGAAGGGGAGCAAATCGAGAGGTCAATGGAAATAAAAGACTGACTAGGTGCGTGAAAATAAGTATATGTACCAGTACTGAAGAGAGAAAGGTTGTGATCCGAGAGCATACGCCCAATGGAACGACCCCTCCCATCAATATCAGCACCAAACCACAGGGGGTTGTGTCCATTAAAGTCTCCCCAGGAGACAGGTAGAGAGAGAACAAACAGTGATGGTACAACCCAGGGAAACACGGATGGCTATGGCCTCCAAGGGTGTATCGATGGACACAGATAAGGAGGGCACATGCTGGTCGACCAGCAGTGCCACCCCACCATGCACCCGCCCATCACACAACCTGTCATACCCAGTACAGAGAAAACTGCCGAAAGTTGACTGTATCGGCAGGTTTCAGGAATGTTTCCTGCAAGGATAGACACATGGGATGATAAGAGTCAGTCAAGACCTTAATGTCATCGAGATGAGAATGAAAACCTCGACAGTTCCACTGTATCAAAGTGGCCATTGTTATGTATGTTTAGGAGAACAGGGCAGGGAACCCTTCGGTTTATGAACACACCATTTTTCTTTACTAGAGGGAGGTCGATCGACCTCCATGGATCCTGCCCTTGATTGAGTGGGCAGATCTCTGTCATCAGTGTGAGAATCCAATGACTGAGGACGTGATGAATGATTGTCCTGCTTTTAGGGGCCAAAGAAGGACCCACGTGGACATCGGAGGCTGGTGCCAGAGGAGGTTGACCCAGGCAGTCACTGGAAGGAATAATGGGGACATAGATTGGAGTCGACATAGACCTATCAACTCTACTAACCATGGAGGGCAGAAGACCTCTCACATGGCATGATAAAGACTCAGATGGAGGCACGGAAAGGTTCGTCTGCACTCCCACTGTAGCAGTGGAGCATAGTGCAGTGGCATATGTTCGAGATGGAGTAGGGAACAATAGCTTCCGAGCCTCTGGATAGGAAATGTTGTGAACGTTCTTCAAATGCTGTACCTCTTTCTTCTCCACCCACTTAGGGCAAGAACTAAAGTAAGAGGGGTGGGAACCACTACAATTAACACAGTGTGGGTCCAGTTTACATTCAAAGGCATCGTGGTCCTTGCCACCACAACGAGCACACATCATAGAACCACGACAAGATGTCATTGAATGACCGAACCGCTGGCACTGAAAACATTGGAGAGGGTTGGGAATATAGGCCGTACCTTACAGTTCAAATAACCTGCTTTAACAGTGGCTGGTGGGCGTGGTGATGAAAATATCAAAATAAGAATTGAGGTCAGCACCATAATACCATCCTTACGAGTGGAGATCCGTTGAACAGCTGAAATTCCTTGGCTGGAGAGATCAGCAAGGATCTCTGACTCGGGGATAGACTTCAAGTCCCTCTCAACAATAACTTCTCATGATGAATTCAAGAAAGCATGGGGAGTAACCTCAATAGGTATATCCCCAATTGCCCTTGAATTCAAGAGGAGTTCACTGTGCTTAGCTGTGGATGTTTCGACCAAGATGTCTCCAGAACGGAGTTTCTTAACTGAGATTGGAGAGCCAGCAAGCCCCTCTAAGCCCTTCTGAATAAAAAAGGGGACATTTGCCCTAAAGATTTATCAGATAGTGAATGTAAGATCAGAAAGCGAGGTACAGGGCCACCTTGTGGTGGAGACTGCTGTGCAGAGTCTTCTGGGCATGGTCGTTTACCAATAAGCAGAGATTTCACTATTTTTTCATTTGGATTGGGGGGAATCCATAATTAAGAAAAAGGATTCAGTGCCCACTGACCCCACCCACCAAGTCCTACAAGGGGACACACTACAATGTCAAACAAGGACACTGCAGCAACGTCAAAGTTTCGTGAGCACTATACCCAAACACCAGCATCAGACATGATGTCCACAACACCAGTTGACAATGCTCAACACTGGTACTCAGTTGACCCTTGCCCAAGTGGACCAGCCAATTGACCCTGGGCGCCACCCGTCTACAGTAATTCAAGGCCAAAGTGGTGTATTGCAGTGCCCCAGACACCACTCAACCAACAGGATCCTCTCCTTCCCTTCACGGGTCAACACGCACAGCAAACACGTGGGTGGATGTTTAGATCCCAGAGGAAGGAACTGAAAATACAGAACCTTCCCTGGGAGGTCCCCTCACCATGTACAGGAATCCACGTCGAGGGGAAAAAATAACATGTGATTACCTACTATAGCAATGCAATGAATACTGCAGAAACAGCTACTAAGTGTTATTCAAGCCCTAAATCATTTCCATCATTACCTATATAGACATATGTTTGCACACTGAAATTGCTTGTGAATTTTCACAATCCAGAAGACCAAATAACAAGATGTGTCCAAAAACTTAAGACGTACAACTTTAACACAACGCATCACCTTGAAAAGAACCAAGGAAATGCTAATGCATTATCTGAAAATCATGTGTTAATGAAGAAGGTAAACTCTGTGAAAAGATGAAAGCATGACACAGTAAAGATGACCAACCTTAAGTACAACAGGATATAGTTCAATATGGGAAATCTACAAGTTATGATGAAGATCTAACATGGTCTAACAATCAATTAAAAGATGCTTAGGCAAAAGATAGGAGTTCCTGTCGAGACACTTCTAAAGATTCACCAATGATAGAGAATCAATAGATTTACTCGACTACCTACAAAAAGAGAGAAGTGTTTCAGTGACAGGATAGCAAGTGATGATAATGTAAAAGGTCATGCCTATTGCATTTTTGTAAGTTTCATAATCGAAAATCACCAAAAATACTTGGTGAATAAAGAGTTTAGACACGATAAAATCAGATATTAGAGATTTTAGTTTGTTTATCAAATTTTTTACTGTACTTTGTTTACCATATTTAATTAATAACACAGTTATTGTATGTCTAAGTTGAAATATTAATTTTTGTTAATTATAAATAATGATTATATTTATAATTATAGAATTTTAAGTTTAGTGTACTGTTTTATTACCCTCACATCCAGAGGGGGAGAATGAGGGTATTGCAATCATGTCCGTGTGTGTGTGCATGTGTCTATCTGTGTTTCTGTATGCTTATCTCAAAAACTAATAGGCCAACGTACATGAAAACTTTTATACAAAATGGAAGGTAAGTATGGGATAGTCCTCCTTAAATTTGGTCCAGATACAAATCTTCATCACTTTATAACAGGGAGGTACGGCATTGGTGTGATTAAATTTGTACAATATTTCATGGGCACATTAAGGTTGAGATTCCTCATCACATTACAAAAAAATTATCTAAATCATTCTGTATCTGAAGGTTTTCTGAATTTTCAAAGGTGAAATTTGATGTTATCCAATTGTAATGACAGTGGAAGTCACACAATGCTGGGAGCATGTGCACTGGAGTTTCTAGAAGGATCATGACTTTTCCTGGCAACTCTAGTCTGTTCCAGGCACCCTCTTTTTTAGTATATATAAGCCCGGCAAATAAATCGGAGAAATAATGGCAAATAGATAGATATAGAGACAGATAACTGAGTCAAGCGAGTGGTAGTGACGGTAATATAAAGTGTGTGTTTTGTTATCGAGATTGCAAACAAATTAACTGTGGAAATGCTGTGTATTATAAAGTTGTATTGACAAAGAATGAACTAGTTTTAATTAAGAATGGACTTGTATCGCTGAAGTTTTTCGGAAAGATTTTCTATGGGAAATTAACAAACAAGCAGATAGTAATACAATGTCGTGATGTTTTTTGTGAAATCAGGTCTACCACTGATCATAATCCAACAGAACTTGCCTAGCAATAAAATACATTACAACAGTACCTTATGTAAATGGTAAATCTGACTTCTGCCGGCATCCAATCTTTTTTGTAATCCTGTTTAGCTGTTGAGGAATAGATATGTAGCTGAATGACCTAAAATGTTCATGTAATGCAATTTTCTCTAACATAAAATTACTTCAATACCATTTTAATATGCTGAGCTCAAGTGATATGTAATAATACACACACACATACAAGTTACTATGTAGCTTTTTTTAATTATAAATATTCTGAATCATTACTGCTTACAACTAGTGATTACTCATTATAAGTGCACTAAAATATTGTGTTCTAAATTTTTTTAAAGTTAGTTATTTTGTATTTGTTGAAAGTAAAAGCAAAAGCATTAAATATCAACATATATAACCAATGGAATCACTAGTCATTACTCTTGCAAATATCCATTAATCTTAGAAAATTATCTCAATAAGTTACTTCTGTTATCCAGAAATATTGGAAAG
>NW_013672735.1:36826-40639 GCF_000517525.1 Limulus polyphemus
CACGTACAATTAACACAGTGCGGGTCCAGTTTCATTCATAAGCATTGTGGTCCTTGCCACCACAACGAGCACACGTCATAAAACCACGACAAGATGTCATTGAATGACTGAACCGCTGGCACTGAAAACATTGGAGAGGGTTGGGAATATAGAGCCGTACCTTAAAGTTCAAATAACCTGCCTTAACAGCGGCCGGTGGACGTGGTGATGAAAATGTCAAAATAAGAACTGAGGTTGGCACCATAATACCATCCTGACGAGTGGAGATTTGTCAAACAGCTGAAACTCCTTGGCTGGAGAGACCAGCAAGGATCTCTGACTCGGGGATAGACTTCAAGTCTCTCTCAACAATAACTCCTCGTGATGAATTCAAGGAAGCATGGGGAGTAACCTCAATAGGTATATTCCCAATGGTCCTTGAATTCAAGAGGAGTTTACTGTGCTTAGCTGTGGATGTTTCGACCAAGATGTCTTCAGAATGGAGTTTCTTAACTGACTATGGAGAGCCAGCAAGCCCCTCTAAGCCCTTCTGAATAAAAAATGGGGACATTTGCCCTAAAGATTTATCAGATAGTGAATGTAAGATCAGAAAGCGAGGTTTAAGCTGTTGTCGGAAATTTTCCAACTGGTGTTTTTTCATAAAAAACACTAAAAATAAGTTAGCTAAAAATGGCAGTTTTCTCGAGCCCATAGTGACCCTGTCAACCTGGTCATAAAGCTTACTATTCAACAGAAAACAAGATTCCTTTGTACCACAGTTCATTAGTTTCAATTTTGAGATACACACATCTTTGGGGTTGTCATTATACATCAACTCACCACTTGACTGTACTGTCTCTTATAGCGGTATATTGTAAAACTGTTATATCTCTTGTAACAGTATATTTGTATATAGTGATTCTATGTTAAAACTAGCACAGTGCAAGTCACAGTCAAACTTTAGTTATCAAATTTCATAATTCGAAACTGTCTTTCGAAGCATATTCATTTGTGGTAATTCTTTATGCGTAGTGTCGCAAGTGCTAGATGTTGATCATCTACAAATCAGGCAAGAACACGTAACACAGATTCAGAAATCTGTCCATCTTGAACCAAGGAATGACAAGAAACGATACACTGATGACAGAGAGCCAATATCCGGTCTTTTTTATGAAAAACAAAAAGATGAAAATAAAATTTCCTTGGGGTGAACCTCTTCCACAGCCTGTAGAGAAGACAGAGCCTCCTCAAGGTGCTGAATACACACATGATCTGAAGGGGGCAGAAAAAGACAACTGGAGCTGAAGGGAGAGGAGGTTAAGTTAAAAAACACAGGGACAGGCCATGAAAAAGCACCTATGTGACTCAAATGTTAGTGGCAAAGGGAGCCCACTGGTACACAATTAGGGAAAGCCAAGCTCCCACTGGACTGAGCTGAGAGACAGCTTTCAATACAAGTCATCTCCATGATCTGTTACTGCTAGTCCTGCGAGAGAAGGGACGTGGAGTTGGAAGAAGGAGACATGGAATAGCATAGGGGTAATCCAGCAATATTCACAAGGATGGAAAACCTGTTAGAGCATTCAGGATTGGGAAATATGAGAAACCAACAAAAAACTGTTCAGGATAATCCAGCAATATTCACAAGGATGGAAAGCCTGTTGGAGCATTTAGGATTGGGAAATATTGGAAACAATCAAAATAAGAGAAAAATGCTGATAAACAGCCTCAGCCCGTTTTCAAAATATAAGCAACTTTGTCAAAAACATCAAAAGGAAAGGAGCAAGACTGAGGAAGACTAAAACCTGAAAGTAAGCAAATCCCAGAAACAACAACAAACAAACAAAACTGGGACATTGAAGTAGAAGAAATGAAGACAAAAGTGGTGAACAGTGAGGAATGAACATTTCCAGTGAAGCTGATGGGGTTAGGATGGAGAACCTCTCAGAAAAGATGAAGTATAGGCAAATAATGAAGTAACTGAAAGATTATAATGAGCAGATCGATGCTGAGAAAGAGGAACCCCAAGTTGGAAGGAGAGATTTGAAGGACTGAGCACTGATAAAAGTAGAAGGATTGTGATTATATATAAAGCCACATAATATGAATATAGTATCACAAAAATGAGGACAGCAAGGTTGATGTGGATCGGTACAAAGCCAAGATAGAAATGCATGACGACCCAAGTCAAAAACAACTGAAGGAAAATGTCATAAACCAGACTAATCAAAGCAACAAAGGATAAATGTGAGGTACCTGTTCTTAACCAGGAAGAAAAAAAACAAAAGCAAAGGCAGGTGGTGGGAACAACTGGTCAAATTCATTGAAAGATAAAGGAGGCTCAGCTAAAGCAAAAGAAGAATAAGGACAAGGACCCTGGTGACAGAAGAGAACTAACCAATTAATGCAG
This sequence comes from Limulus polyphemus, assembly GCF_000517525.1. Lineage (NCBI taxonomy): Eukaryota > Metazoa > Arthropoda > Merostomata > Xiphosura > Limulidae > Limulus > Limulus polyphemus. The sequence continues at coordinate 39,216 of NW_013672735.1, forward strand.
AATGGTGGTAATTGTCAGTATGCCTCCAGTCACCAATAAAACTGCAAGAATAGATGTCTGAACCTGTGAAGTAGTAGAAACATAGAACTGAAAATCCATTGTAAAAAACAATTCACACAAAGTTTTTTGTTTTTTTAATAATTAGAAAGGAATTGAGGGGACAATAACATCACTCAAAGATCAATTCACACAAAAATTCCACAAACGTTGAAAAAATAAACAATATGAAGAACATCTGAGAAAAGCAGTACTGAGGAAAAAATCTAACTTTGATCCAATGCTAGTGCTCAAGAGGATTACTGCACCTGGAAGAAATGCCACTCTGATACTGGTGGAAGGTTACAGTCTAACGACGATTACATCTTAGGCTGGTGCAATACACGTTAATACATGTAGAGGTAGGTGCCTTGTTCAAGGCTTGTAGCATGAGCAGAAAATCTTTACAGTAGTGCCCAAGAGGATTACTGCACCTGGAAGAAATGTCACTCTGATAGTGGTGGAAGGTTACAGTCTAACGATGATTACATCGTAGGCTGGTGCGATACACGTTAATACGTGTAGAGGTAGGTGCCTTGTTCAAGGCTTGTAGCATGAGCAGAAAATCTTTACAGTAGTGCACAAGAGGATTACTGCACCTGGAAGAAATGTCACTCTGATAGTGGTGGAAGGTTACAGTCTAACGATCGTAGGCTGGTGCAATACACGTTAATACGTGTAGAGGTAGGTGCCTTGTTCAAGGCTTGTAGCATGAGCAGAAAATCTTTACAGTAGTGAACTAGAGAATAACGGTTTGTTGTGCAGTGAAGTGAGTAGCATTTATTGGGAAGAAATCTCTTCTGTTACAAAGTGTGCATGACAAGGAAAACATTTCTTATAGGCTGATCGTGTCTACATATAGAAATCTGTTCTATGAAAAACTATGTACTCTACAAAACAAAGAAGAGAGACAATGGTGTAGATGGATTACAGAGACAAAGGCTTTTTGTACAAACAGCATCAGCCAGGTGAACACAGGAGGGTAGGATTATAGAATAGATGCACACATGAGCACAACATGCATTGAAATATATGGTCGAGACTTGAGGATTACTACCAGGATCTGTAGATTTGGCTGTATAGCCAACATGAACATCCTCGTGTCTTGTTTGTTTGTGGTTAAGCACAAAGCTATACAATGGACTATCTGTGTTGTATCCATCACGAGTATTGAAACCAAGTTTCTAGTATTGAAAGTCTGCAGACATAGCGCTGATCCACTGGGGGGGGGGGGTCCTTGTATCACCCTGGATCTGAAGAGTTGGCTGTATAGCCAACATGAACATCCTCGTGTCTTGTTTGCTTGTGGTTAAGCACAAAGCTATACAATGGACTATCTGTGCTGTATCCATCACGAGTATCGAAACCAAGTTTCTAGTATTGAAAGT
>NW_013672736.1:0-4277 GCF_000517525.1 Limulus polyphemus
AAAAAAAAAAAACTTTAACTAGATTTAAAATTAAGTTATATAATGCACCCCAGTGTGTCAGATGAATCAATGTTAACTATATTGGCTTTCATTCCCATATAAAGCAAATAACAAAGGGTTTTTTGTTTGTTTTTGGTAGGTATTTAGTTTCAAGTTCTTTGGCACTACACTGAAAAATTACAGGGGATGTTCAGAAATGTCAGTTTCTTATAATTCCACCAGTGAACTTGTTATATTCTACGTAAGTGCGAGTGAGGCTTGGGCTGACTGAAATTTATAAATATATACACTATGGTGCTGGGAAGAGATATGTGGACTGACATTAATTTTTTTTTTTTCCTTTATGGTGTTAAGGACTGAAGGTTGCAGAGTGAAATAAATTAGAGGTTAAATATCTAGCCATTTTTAGGGTGGTGGGGATCAGTTGTTATCTGATGCTATTATTCAGATGTAGTGGTGGGGGACCAGAGTAACTGAAGAAAACCCACTTTCACTGCTCGAGTACTGAATAAATAGCCCAAAATGCGGCCATGGTGCGAGATCTAGACGAGTTAAAGGTTAGCAAACCTTAATATTTATAACTATTATTGTAAGTCTGCAGTATAGTTGAAAGGAGATTTATTTATGATCCAGGGTTATGATGATGTGGCCAGAGATTGAAATTGTTTGGTTAATGCATTTCTTCAGCTTGTTGGTAATATTTTAGGTATAAGTTGTTAATTTGTTCTTTGATTGATTGGTCTTTATGGATATTGCTACAGTAGGGCCCTGGAGTGTAACGTGGTAGTGTTGGTTATACAAGGCTTTTTAGTTAGTTTTGTTTGTTTAATTATTTTAATATTTAATGATTATTTAGTTTTAATAATAAGTATCAAAAGTTAATTATTTTAAAAGGTATAGGATTAAACCTTTTGTTACATAACTCTGTACGATTCGTACATTTTGTGTGTAGTTCAATTGTGCTAAACTTTTGTGATACTGTTTATCATGTTACTCGAACCTTCTAAGTTTTTCTGATTTTCATATTGTAACTAGAGGGCTAGATATTTCTTTTGGTTTATAAATATATGCAGATACAGAGAACAGGTTAAAGAAGTTAGTGGAAATAAAACTGAAAGTGAAAAAAAAAAGGTAAGTTAGGCTGTGTGATTGTGAGTTTAGCTTTAAAGACCATGTAGTGGTAAGTTATAAGAGAGAGAGAGAGTATCACGGCTTGTATTGTAATAACGGAGATAGAAATGAATAATTTGTCTTGTTTGCCCTTGATGAAAAAATGTCCATTTTTTTGAAAGCTCTTGGGTCATAGGGTTTTTATTCATTTGTATTGTGAAATGGTGTTCTAACGTAATTGAACCCGCCTGTTAGGACTTTGACGAAAAGGAGACAATTACTTAACTCTGGATAACCAATAGTGTAAAGAAGTTTTGTACACAAGTTGATATATTTTTAATAGTTTATTTTAAAATGTATTGAATGCTGTAATAATAAATATATAATTATTGCCAGCAAGTCACTGACATTAACTGTAAATAATCCTGCCCCCCCTCCCTCCCCACAAAATCGTGACAGTCAGTTAATATAAGTTTTTACTGCTTTGTTCTAATATGATTAGTTTGTGGTATAGGTATTAGAGAATCGAACTGTATTAAAATATAGGCCTTATGCATTAAAAATTAACATTATTGTATTGGGTTAGCCTCCTTTTAATTTACTGCAGATTTTCTTTAAAAGGTTGAATCTTCATCTAGCTGCACTGGTAATTTTGTTAGTGTTTGCTCATTTCAACTGTTTGTTCAATGTGATTCACTGGAATTTAATGGTGTTGGGAAAGGTAACATTGGTGTTGTGAATTTTAAGTGACTTTAGGGTTTGTTTATTTTTATCACATATTTGTCTATGAAAGGATGTTGCTTGTGTTTTGGGAAAATACAACCCTCCACTAATTGCACCATGCTGTTACTTCATTAAACCCTCTGTGTGGAAACTGTACTGTAGGTAAGTGAACTCATGTGTTCGTCAATTGCTGCCCGACCTTCAGCTGTTTCCACCATGTTAGCAGTCACGTTGTTGTTACTGGTTTGTTGGGGCTCTTGAATTGCCTCCTCCACTCTGTCATCAGTGACTTTTTCGATGCTTGGTGATGCGGGAGCAGTCGTCTAGTTTGTGTAAGAATCAGGAGCCCTAGGTTGTTGACTCTCCTAGTGTTTCTTTGCTTCGACCTGAAGCACAAGGGAAGTTAGAACTTCTGAACATATATTTGTGACATTTTCAACTGGTGTATTACTATCACATATGGAAGCGAAGGTCCTTACCTTGCAGTAGTGGAAAGGGTGGCCTTCTCCGCACTTCTTACAACCCGTCAGACAGGTAGAAGCAACGTGACCTGGTTTGTCACACCTGTTACACAAGGTTTCAGTACATGTTGATGTAAAATGACCAGTGGCCTTACATTTTGCACACATTTTTTGCATACCAGGGTAATTAATCATGACTCGGAATTGTCCTACATAGAGAAAGTTTGGTACAGCTTTCTTGTCATCCTGTAGAAAGATTTTAATTAGTAGGGTTAACATACGACTAGTAATCATGAATGCATTATCAAACATCCTACAAGATAACAACCACACCAAGCCCCTAACACTACCCTTCAAGGTACACTATAGACAGAAAAAAAATCTTTCAAAACAAAGAGATAAAGGTATGGTGAATATTTCTGCAAGAATGTGGATTGATCTCCTTTGAATGGTTTAGCGCGAGTGTAGGTAAAATAACATACAGGTCAATGACCTACTAACAAGTTATAAATACTTTGGCAATTGTCTTGTAATTCACTCCTGAGGATGACATTGTATCGTCGAAAGGCCTAAATAAGATGTTTTCAATTGTGTACCATTTTAACATTGAATATTGTTTTTATGATCTTGATCAGATATATTTCAAGTAGTGATTGATTACGGTTTGTTTTTTTTACATGTTAATATTCAGGGAGGTCTGCATCACAAAAAAATGTTAATTACTACAGCTTGCCAACTCAAGTAAAGTCGATATAATTAGTATCAATCAAACATTATTGAATGAAAATTCCATGCTATAAAACAATCCAAACACGCTTCCTCAGGTAAAAGAGGTGTAGCTTTCCTCATTAAAGAACATCTAAACGAAACCTTTCCAGACCATAACTCCTCGTGCACCAATGAAAACATTTTGTGTCACCTACACCTCACAAATAACATCACTATTGATATCCTAGTACTATATTTATCACCATCCATTACCCCTGATACCAATCAGTCATGAACAACAACCCCTCAACAGTCATTATTTGCTACCTAAATGCCAAGCATACTGACTAAATGTAGAAACCAATACTACATGATCTTGTTTTGTTTTATTTCTAACAATTCATGAATATTATTACCTATTGTACTTTGATTGAGCTAATATTACAGTTCTTTTCCCATAATATTGTATGTTGTGTTTCCTCTACATGTTCTGCTATGAATGAATTTTTTACATATACCTTGTGCTCATTTAAACGGTATTTTAAATTGTTTTGTCTGACCAATGTAAATAATTTCACATTCTATTTTATATATTCCAGTTATTTAAGTTAAATGTATTTTGTCTTTTGTAGTACCTAACATTTGATTTCTCTTATTTGTTTAAATATAGAGTAGAATATCTGTTGTTTTTTGAACACTTTAAAACCTAGTTATGAAAAAAAAAATTAGAAAGAAAGGATTAATCTGTTCCATGTTTAACTACTAGTTTATTTAAAGTACTAACTTGATCAATTATTATAGTATTAGTGAATTTCTTAATTGCTCTATCAATAAGATCTGGGTAAAAAAATCTTACGACTGCTATATATTTAATTAATAACAATTCGTTTTTTAAATCATTTTCGTTAGTACAAATCTTCAAAGCTCTCTTAACATAACTATAAGATGCAGACATCTTTTGTGACTTCGTATGACATGGTTCTTGGTACGCAAATGTTCTGTATTTTTAGTTACTTTCTCTGGGATCTAAACATCCACCCACGTATTTGCAGTGCGTGGCGACCCGTGAAGGGGAGGAGAGGATCCTGGTGGTTGAGTGGTGTCTGGGGCACTGCAAAACACCACTTTGGTCTTGTATTCCTGTAGACTGGAGGCCTTGTGGTGGGCCCCCTTAGGGTCAATTGGATGATCCACTTGTGCTAGGGTCAACTGAGTACCTGTGTTGGGTGTTCTCAACGGGTGTTGTGGACATCGTGTCTGATACTGGTGTTTGGG
>NW_013672736.1:5207-6765 GCF_000517525.1 Limulus polyphemus
TCCCTATCACAAAGTACCCCTGTTCCTCGCTTTTTGATCCTGCATTCACTATCTGATAAATCTTTAGTGCAAATGTCCCTTTTTTTTTTTTTATTCAGAAAGGCTTAGAGGAGCTTCCTAGCTCTCAAAAGTCTTAAGCTCTGTTCTGGAGATATAGTAGGAACTTCCACAGCTAAGCACAGTGAACTTCTCTTGAATTCAAAGGCCATTGGGGATATACCCATTGAGGTTACTCCCCACGCTTCCTTGAACCCCTCACGAGGAGTTATTATTGAGAGGGACTTGAAGTCTACCCCCAAGTCAGAGATTCTTGCTGGTTTCTCCAGCCAAGGAGTTTCAGCAGTTCGAAGGATCTCTACTCGTCAAGATGGAATTATGGTACTGACCTCAGTTTTGATTTTGACGTTTTCATCACCACGTGCACCTTTGAACTGTAAGGTATGGCCCTATTTTCCTAACCCTCTCCAATGTTTTCAGTGTCACCGGTTCGGTCACTCAAAGACATCTTGTCGTGGTTCTGTGACGTGATCGTTGTGGTGGCAAGGAATATGACTCCTATGAATGCAAAATGGACCCTCACTGCAATAATTGTAGTGGTTTCCACCCCTCTTACTTTACTTCTTGCCCTAAGTGGGTGGAGGAGAAAGATGTACAGCATTTGAAGACTATTAATAACATCTCTTATCTTGAGGCTCGGAAGCTATTGTTCCCTAGTACATCTCAGACATATGCCTCTGCACTACGCTCCACTGCTACAGTGGGAGTGTAGATGAACCTTTCCGTGCCTCCATCTGAGTCATTTTCATGCCATGTGCGGGGTCTTCTGCCCTCCATGGATAATACAGTTGACCAATCTACATCTACTCCAATCTCTGTCCCCACTGTTCCTTCCAGTGACTGCCTGGGTCAACCTCCTCAGGCACCAGCCTCTGGTGTCTGTGCGGGTCCTTCTTTGGCCCCAAAATGCAGGACGATTATTCGATCATGTCCTCAGTCATTGGATTCTCACTCTGTTGACACAGATCTGCCTGCTCGTTCAAGCACAGGATCCATGGAGGTCGATCTTCCTCCATCTAGTAAAGAAAAACGGTGTGGTCGTAAACCGAAGGGTTCTCCACCCTGAACTCGTGAACCTACATGAAAATGGCCACTTTGATACAGTGGAACTGTCGAGGTTTTCTTTCTAATCTCTGACATTAAGGCCTTGACTGACTCTTATCATCCCACATGTCTCTCCTTACAGGAAATATTTCTGAAATCTGCCGATACAGTCACCCTTCGGCAGTTTTCTTTGTACCGGAATGACAGGTTGTGTGATGGACGGGTACATGGAGGGGTGGCACTGCTGGTAGACCAGCATGTGCCCACCTTATATGTGTCCCTCGATACACCCTTGGAGGCCATAGCCATACGTGTTTCCTTGGGTTGTGCCATCATCGTTTGTTCTCTGTCTCTTGGGGAGACTTATGATCAATCGGACCTTGATGCTCTCGTTGACCAGTTGCCACCTCCCTTTTTACTTTTGGGAGACTAAAGTGGACACTACGCCGTCTGGGGT
>NW_013672736.1:7349-10041 GCF_000517525.1 Limulus polyphemus
CAATACTTATTTTTATGAACCTAGTCAGTCTTTTACTACCATTGATCTCTCAATTTGCTCCCCTGCACTTTTCACTGTTTTCTTGGATGGTCGATGGTCATCCACAGGGCAGTGATCATTTTCCCATCATACTGAGAGAGGTTGGCCATGGTCGATGCCACCCGGGCTGACTGGCCATCTTTCACCTCTCTCTCTCTCTGACGATTATGTGGTGGCAGTGACTGACTGTATTGTCCAGGTGGCTGTTTATTCTATTCCTAAGACCTTGACACGTTTTCCACGGTATCCTCGTCCAGGGTGGAGTCTGGGTTGCTGTTTGGATTTTTAGGTTTTCGAATTTTTGGGTGTAAATTCTTCTAATTCTGATTTTATTATCTGTATAGATTCTATGAATTTGGGGTTATTTTCTTTGTTATATGATAATGCTGTGAGCATTCTTTCTAGGGTGTCTGTTTCTTTGTTTCTTTTCTTAGCTTCTTGTCTTCCGTGTTCTTTAAATTTATTTTTTACTGTGTTTTTTAGGTTTTCCCACCAGTCGGGGATGGTGGTTTGTTTGCATGTTTCTATTAGTTCTTTCTTAATGTTTTAGGAGAGAGACATTGAGTTTCCAATGTCCCTGACCTCTGGGTTGTGAGTTTGGAATTTTAACTTTCAGGTATACACAGTGGTGATCGCTAACATAAAATACCCTGGTCCCTAAGGGACTTATCCAGGTTTGATCCAGCCAGGCTACTGTTTCGTAGCTGGTGTAGGACCTGTGAAGCCTGACCCCCACCCCGTAGCTACTCCAATATGTGAGCCCGGGTTCGTGGTTTTTTAAATGTTGCCAGGTATCGCTGAGGTTAAAGGTCTCTACTACACGTTTTAGTAATTGGGCTCTTTCATCTAAAGTGGTTGTGCCATTTCTTTTGTCCAGGAGAGCGTTAAATACTACGTTGAAGTCTCCACCCATGATTATGTCATGGGTGCAGTATAGATAATTATATAAATTTTTAAAAAACTGTTTTCTGATGGTATCTTTGTCTGGTGCATATACGTTTATAATTCTTATTGTTTTGCTATTTATTTCGACATCGATGAGGCATATTCTGCCGTAGTCATCGTGTCTAAAATGCTTTATATTGCCTGTGAAATTATTACTAATTATTATGTCTGTTCCAGAGCTTCTATTGCTTCCGAAGCTCCAGAAAGAGCGGAGATTAAACTTATTTTGAAATTTTTTAATTTGCTCGTGGGTATGAATATGTGTTTCCTGCAGGAATAATATATCTATTTTTTTTTCCTTGACATGTAATGTATTACGAAATTCTGTTTCTTATCCTTTCTAAAACCCTGAGTGTTGAGAGTTAATAAGGACAGAGACATTATGTTTGTTTGTTATGTACTATTTTTTGATATATTTGTAAAAATGGACATGGCCAAGCCTGTCCCTAACTTCATCCAAGTGTGCCAATGCCGAGGCATGGTAAATTACCCCGGCATGGTCAGGCTGTGCGCCAAATGTAAGGGGACGGGGCACCTGGCTGCAGAATGCACCGTTCCTTTCTGTAGGCGTTGTGGTCAGTACGGCCACGAGTCTACAGAGTGCGAAAACGGTTGTAGAAAGTGCGGAGGCGAACATGACTTCCGCACGTGCTACAAAAAAACGTTCGCTTCTGTAGTCGAGGACCCCGTCCCCGAGCAACAGGAGCCAGCAGTAGTTCCCAATGAAGACCCCGATAAAGAAAAAGTACCCGATAGTGGAAAGGAAAATATGGAAACCGAGTGCGACAGTGCCAGCGAAGACGAATCCAAGCTAGTGATTGACGAGATATCGTCAATCGAGAAAGACCTCGAGCTGAGCGAGGAGTCTTCAGCGTCGGAAACGGACGAACCCCAGACTACCGGGAAGAAACGGCCGAAGACGCCATCGTCAACTAAAAGTGGGGAAAAGAAGAAGAAGAAAAAAGGGTCTCTGGAACAGGGACCCAAAGGTAACCTAGGTATAAGCTAGTTATTAAGAGCAATTAAGGACTACTACACGGTTTTTCTGTTTCCATTTAACACCTCGGGGAAATCTTTATGGGTATCTCGAGTTACTACGAAAACCTTACCGAATTCACTAAGGACGTCGGTAAGGCACTCGTTGGGGATTTCATGATGCAATCCCCGAATGACTAACCATTTTACATTGTTGCCGGCTGGCGCAATTGAAACCTTTTTTTCGTTAACTATAAAAAAACCCTTACCCAGTGCTTTGTTGGTGGCTGCTGTGGATGTGAAGGTACAGCAAGCTCTGTTACCTCCAATCCCCTGCAGACACGCAACACTTTTTGGGTCAATTTGCTCGTAGATCGCTTTTAGTACTTCATGGGGTAGGGTCCCCTCAGGAAATTCGAAAACTATCGAATTGGGCCGTTGAACGACCGTATTTTTGTGGGTTGCCATAGTGGCTTCCCTTTTTTTCTTTCGTCGTCGGGAAACAGGTAGTATATTTTTCTCGCATATCTAAGCTTAGAATTCCCCACCACCTTATTTTGCTTATAAAGTAAACTTAATTAAGAGTTTAAACTAAAGTCAAAAACCCAAAGTAAAACTAGGGAAAAAGCAAAAGGGAAGTTAAAAGTCTTGAGGTGGCATGGCGAAAAATAGACTTTAGAGAGAAATGAGTAAGAGAGAGTCTATGTTCGAACATAGACTAAAAAATAACCCG
>NW_013672736.1:10822-13275 GCF_000517525.1 Limulus polyphemus
AAACCCTGAGTGTTGAGAGTTAGTAAGGACAGAGACATTTTGTTTGTTTGTTATGTACTGTTTTCTATTATATTACCGTGTAGTAGTCCTTCATTGATCTTAATAACTAGCTTATACCTAGGTTACCTTTGGGCCCCTGTTCCACAGACCCTTTTTTCTTCTTTTTCTTTTCCCTAATTTTGGTTGACGATGGCGTCTTGGGCCGTTTCTTCCCGGAGGTCTGGGGTTCGTCCGTTTCCGACGCTGAAGATTCCTCGCTCAGCTCGAGGTCTTTCTCGATTGACGATATCTCGTCAATCACTAGCTTGGATTCATGTTCACTGGCACTGTCGCACTCGGATGTTGTTTCCATTTTGTCATTTCCACTATCGGGTACTTTTTCTTTATCGGGGTCTTCATTGGGTACTACTGCTGGCTCCTGTTGCTCGGGGACGGGGTCCTCGACTACAGAAGCGAACGTTTTCTTGTAGCACGTGCGGAAGTCGTGTTCGCCTCCGCACTTTCTACAGCCGTTTTCACACTCCGTAGACTCGTGGCCGTACTGACCACATCGCCTACAGAATGGGACGGTGCATTCTGCAGCCAGGTGCCCCGTCCCCTTACATTTGGCGCACAGCCTGACCATCCCGGGGTAATTTACCATGCCTCGGCATTGGCACACTTGGATAAAGTTAGGGACAGGCTTGGCCATGTCCATTTTTACTTTTCTGTTACCGTTCAAGACTTCGGGGAAATCTTTATAAGTATCCCTAGTTACGACGAAAACCTTACCGAATTCGCTCAGGACGTCGGTAAGGCACTCGTTGGGGATTTCGTGATGCAATCCCCGAATGACCAACCATTTAACATTATTACCTGCTGGCGCAATTAAAACCTTTTTTTCTTTTACTACAAAAAACCCTTTACCGAGTGCTTTATTTGTGGCTGCTGTGGATGTGAAGGTACAGCAAGCTCTGTTCCCTCCAATCCCCTGCAGACACGCTACACTTTTCGGATCAATTTGCTCGTAGAGAGCTTTTAAAACTTCGTGGGGTAGGGTCCCCTCCGGAAAATCGAACACTACCGAGTTGGGCCGTTGAACGACCGTGTTTTTGTGGGTTGCCATAGTGGCTTCCCTTTTTTTTCTTTACTTTTGACTTCCCTTTTGTTTTTCCCTAGTTTTACTTTTACGTGGGGTTTTAGACTTTAGTTTAAACTCTTAATTAGGTTTACTCTATATGCAAAATAAAGTGGTGGGGAATTCTAAGCCATATGAATTTGTAAATTTTGTAATTTATATCTTTTAGGTGTTTTTCTGTGGGTGGGTATACTTGTCCTGTGTAGGCTAGCTTCGGGTATATCATTTGTTTGATACCCTGGGATTTTGCTAGGAAAGACAGATCTGTCTTTCCACCGATTCAGGGTTTCGTCTATTTTGTGTATTTCCAGTTGTAATTGGTGACGGCTCCGGGGCCGTACCACACTCCTAGTATTTTAATTTGATCTGTTGTCCATTTAACATTTAATATGCTATTTGTTTGGGTTCTGCTTTTACCTATTTTGAAGCCTATTGTTTTGTTTTTGTTTACTTTGGCACCTGTGGCTGAACTGTAGTAGTTTACTATTTCGAGGCTGTGGAATATTGACTGTTCTGTTGTGACTGTTAATGTGACGTCGTCTGCGTGCGCCATTACCTTTTGCTGTTGCAGCTCATTACCGGGAGTGGTGACCCCCTCGATGTTCTGGCATCGTACTATTTTAGAAAGTAGACAGTCGATTGTCAGGACAAAGAGGGTGGGTGACAGGGGGCAACCCTGTCTTACCCCAGACCTGACAGGTATTTCCCTGGACAAGTGTCCGTTTAAATTGACCACCACTGTGACACCTGTGTAAATTGTTCGGGTCCAGTTGATTAATCTGTTCGGGATATTGTACTTTCCCATTATGAAAAGGAGAAAGTCGTGATTGACTCGGTCAAACGCCCTCTCCTGATCTATGGTCAGTACATATCCGTGGGTGTTTCTGTAATTTGTGGTATATATGATGTCTGTTAATAATGTTGTATTACTTTGAATGCTTCTGTTCGGAACGCTACATGTTTGGGTGTTTTGTACTAATTGCTCTATTACTTTTCTGATTCTGTTAGAGATGCATTTTGTTAAAATTTTGTAGTCTGTGTTACATATGGTTATTGGTCTGTAATCTGCTATGTGTTCTGTATTTTCTTCCTTTTTACTATGTAGTGTAATTATACCTGTTTAGAAGGATTCCGGGAGTGTGTTATTTTCTAGGCTATTGTTTAACATTTGCGTGAATTTGACTCCTATGATCTCCCAGTAAGTCTTATAGAACTCCACTGGGAGTCAATCGGGTCCGGGGGCTTTGTTTAACTTCATAGTTTTAATGGTGTCGTAGCATTCTTCAGCTGTTAAGGGGTGGTCTAGTAGTGTACTCTGTTTTCTAGGGCTATTGTG
>NW_013672736.1:13749-18517 GCF_000517525.1 Limulus polyphemus
AAGTGAATATTCTTGTCTACAGAATTAAGGTGTTGTAAGAAGGCTGCTAGGTTTTCATGACCGTGGGGACAGATAAAGAAAGTGTCGTCAACATAACGTCTGTAGAAACTTGGTTTTATATGTGTGGATAAGAGGCTTCTTTCTCTAGTCTTCCATGAAAATGTCTCCTAAGATTGGAGAGAGTGGTGATCCCATGGTTAGACCATCTGTTTGTTCGTAGAATTCCTCGTTGTATTGGAAATAAGTTGATTGTAGTAGTTAGTTTCATGATGGCATCTATCTTCATGTCAGTTCTATGTGGTAGAGAGTTGTCATTCAGTAGCCGTTGTCTGGCGATACTAAGGGTTTCTGAGGTCGGAACATTGGTAAATAGGTCTGTGACGTCAAAACTGACTAAAATATCCTGAGATCTGATGTGTGTTTTTACAAGTTGTTCTATGAAATCTGTTGAGTTAGAAATATGGTTAAAGATATTTGGTGTGACAAATGCTAGGTCTAAAATGTCTTGATCCATCTGTGTGTGTGTGAGTAGGATGGTCATTGTTAATACATATTAAGTTCTTATTAGATAAAGCTACTCAATAGAGGTCCGTTACAGTTGTTTGCTCTATGTAGAAAGTCTGGGTGTTTTGAGTTTAGGTCACCCACTAAGATGACATTTTGATGACTTGTAATAAGATTTTGTAATAAATTAATGTTGGGTTGGTAATATGGTCTGACATATAAAGTGATTAAAGTAACTGTTGGAAATTTGTCGTGAATAACGTCACATACAATTTTTTCGTTGTTTGGAACAGGGGTTATGTCATGAAATTTGACTTTTAGATTTTGTTTAAAAAGTAATGCAGATCCTCTGTTGGAGTTTGTGTGCAAGATAGTTTTAATATTATAACCCGGAAATTTAAAGTTATGATTAGCTTTTAATAATGTCTCATTAAGAGAAATAATGTCAATGTCTAGATTGTATACGAAGCCAAACCAAACAACATGGTAGTAATTTTTATTTAAAAACGTTTAATCCTAAACTGTAACCTTTACGACTGAACGCAATCGGGGATGTTCAGAAAAATTTATCTTGGTCCCCACTCAAGATATTATGATTTATAAAAACTACTTGAGGAAAAAATAAATAAATAAAATGCATAAAGAAAAATATCAAAATAAAAACCTATCATATTTGATTGTTCAATGTTATAAGTGTCAAGCAAGCAAAAGAGCCGAAGGTGGCACTAGGGTGGGTTATCGCACAAAACAACAGGTGGGGATCGATAGATCTAATATAAAAAATTTTGTATGTGGGAGTATCCCAAGAAAAACCCACTTTCACTACCTGAATATTCTATCTGGGTAGTGCCTGAGCTATGAATTTGAAACGAGAGAAATGCCTTAGATTATTATAACACTACATATTAATGATTACATATAAAATATGTAGACTTGTGGGTGGCTGCCAGTGTGTTAGTTGTTGCGGCTAATGTTGAAAATTTCTAATTATTTACTTACTTATTCCATCTTCACCTGGGACACTTATTTTTCAGTTTAGTTTGGCTAGTGTGATAGGAGGAGATAAAAAATAGTGTTGAAATGAAAGAGTATCTCATTAAAATGTTCATTATCAAAATATGAGAGATTGGGTGTTGTGAATGTTAATTTCCAGGATTTGATATTTTGGATAAGTTTTCTGGAGGGCACTATAACTTTAATCTATGTTATGTTAATTGTTTGACATAATTATCTAGTATTTCCTTGTTTGATCGGTAAAGAATTTTTGGGATAGATGTGCTTTAAATTTGTTCCAGTTAGTGTTTGTGAAATCATGGGTTATTGCAGGGGGGGGGGGGGAATAATCGTTTGATTCTCGTTAAAAACGTTGAAGGAAATGGGTAGGTGATCGTTGACTTTGAAGTTAGGAATGTGGGAGGAGATATTGGGTGTAACTATGGCTATATCCAGGACGTTTTATGTTCAGTCACAGTGTGTGCGTGGGGTTGGTATCATTAATGCATATCAGGTTGTTTTTGTTAACATTTAGAATTGTGCCGTTTCTGTTTGTCATTCTACAAAAAAGTTCGGATGTTTGGAGTTAAGGTCTCGTAAAATAATTGCTTGTTGTTGATTGTTATAAATGATTTGTAAGAAATTGTGGTTGATGGGCTGATGTATAAAGCAAGGAGAGTGATAGGGTAGTTATTGTCTTGAAAAATGTCACAAAATATGTTCATTGTTTGTGAGAGATGTTTGTCGTGGAATTCAATGTTTGGTATGTTTGTGTTATATATCTTTTTTATTATTTATCTATCGTGGCAGTTATTTTGGTTTAATATCACACACAAGCCCCAAAGGAGCACTCAGAAACTGATTTTTCTCTTCAGCCCCACATGACAGCATTGGATTTTTTTAAAAGCTATCTTTAGCGTAACAACAATTATTTACAATTAGGATAATTTACTAGATGAGAACTCTGTTTTTAATGGGTCTTTTACAAGCTGGGTTGCCTCAAAGGAAGTGGAAAAGCTGTCAAGAAAGTCTAAGGAAGAGAGAGGAAGAAGAACTTGCCTGCATGTAATGACTGCATGTTTAGACACCTTGAGATGTTTATATAGAAAGTTCAAATGGGATATAAGGTAAAATTCCTCATTTAAAAACAACAACGTATTATTTAGTCATCACTCCTGTAGTCTTTTGACATATTATGGTTTTGGTTATGATTTAAAATATAATTTTGGTTATGATAGAACGGCCTTTTCCAGGGTGGCTGGATAATTTATCCTATGCCTTGTAACTTCTGTTGTGGGACGGGGTGGGGAACCGGAGCACCAGGAGAAAACCCACTTTAACGGGCAAGTACCTAATAATCTACTTGACCAGTGGCCATCCTGGGTAGCTGACATAAACTGTTAGGTTAGTAGAATGCATGCAATAATGGGGTCGTGATTTACCTTTGGACATGTGTTTGAGAATAAGATTTCTGGGTGATGTGTGTTTTTGCCGTGATATGGGTACTGAAAAAAGATGATCAACTTTCTTGTGAGTTTATTACGTGTCATGACTATTTTAAAGTATTTCAAAGCGAGTTTGTAAAAGCATTGTTTGATAGAGGTGACATCAGTTATTCTATCCGTATATTCTCACGGCGTATCATGGGGTAAACGGTGTGCTATTTTGGTGACTTTGTTTTGTAGTGTTTGTAGTCTGTTGAATATTTTGTCTAGGATGTTGCACATGATAGCGCATGCGTATTCTTAAAGTGGGTGAATTTATGTTTTGTAGATGGCTTTAATTGAGTGGCTGTTACATCCTTTGTTGGTACCGCCAATACGGTAAAGGTAGGATATTCTTTTACTAACTGCTTGATGTGGAGTCTCTTGTCTAGTATTATACCAAGGAACTTTGCTGAATAGGAGAATGGAATAGGGGTGTTATATAAATAAAGCGTAACTTGTTGTAGCTTTCATAAGTTTGTCAGTTTTTCTGTGGAGTGCTATGGCTTGGGTTTTAATCGGTTTGAGGGTAACCCTCGATTGGTTGCACCATGCTATAATTATTTCCATGGTATTCTGTACGCGAGAAGCTGCTAGTCTTGGATCACAGGAGTGCTCTAGACTGCGATATCGTCCGTGAACTGTGATGTAAGTGTGTATGGAATGTCGGGGAACATAATGTCATTAAGAAAGATTATATACATGATGGGACTTAGAACAGAGCCTTGTGGGACTCCAGCATTTAGTGGAAAGGAGTGCGAGATAGTGTTATTAATGTTTACTGTTGTGGTTTGATTCGAAAGAAAGCAGGATATCCACCTAGTGATGGGTGAGGAAATGTTGTTGGCACACAGTTTGAATCTGATAGTATTATGCCAGAAAGTGGCAAATGCTTGTTTTACGTCTAGAAAAGTGGCTATTGTGGTATGATTTTTATTGAAGCCTTGGTATGTTGATTCTACCAGACGGACTAGGTGATCTGTGGTTTGTCTGTTTACGACTGACATTCTAGATGTTATTTAATATCTGTTGGATTCATAGAAATGTAGCGTATTGGTGAGACTTATGGGTCTGTAGTTATTGGGTAAGTGGAGATCGGATTGTTTCTTAGGTAGTATTTTAATAGTTGTTGATTTCCAGATTAATGGGTAATATTCTGACAGGAAAGATAAGTTGTATAGTGATAGAAGGTGTTGTAGAACGGGGTCGGAGAGGTTTTTAAGATCTTGTTGCTAATGTCGTTTTTTAATATTGATTTTTAATTCTAGAAGTGAGATTAGCCGAGTGTGGTAATCAGTGACCTGGCTGTACTACTTAGGAACTGTGGATTCACGTTATCCTTGTGCTCAGAGATATAGTTATTGATTCTTGTTAATTATTGGTTATCAAAATGTGGAGAGTTAAGTTAGGTATGCTGATCTGGTATTTAAATTCACTCATAAGGAATAATAAAGAAAATTTATGAACATAATTCACTGGTAACGGTGTATTGAACAGGACAGTAGTGTAATTTATTTTACCTATGCCGAATATTATGGCAACCCTTCTCCAAAATACATTAATACATGGACAGTCATAGAAAGCGTGTTTCACTGTTTCTATGCCCTGACAGTATGGACATTTATTTGTTTTAGTCAGTTTAAATCTGTGTAATCTTACTCTTGTGCTTATTATGTAATGTGCTATTTTATAGTTAAAGTCACGTCGTTTTGCTTCTATTTTCCTATTGCTTGTTGTAGCCCACGCTATTTTCCAGTTTATAGTTGTGTATTCCGTTACTATTTTTG
>NW_013672736.1:18923-20228 GCF_000517525.1 Limulus polyphemus
GGTCCGATTAAATCATCGTAGGGATTATCTTCTTCATCAACTGACGCTGGCTGGAATTCCGAAAAGGGAATATTATCATCATCTTCCCATATCATGTCATCTTCAGTTCCATCCAATTTGTTCGAGATGCTGCACTTTTTGAAGGAACGCACAATTGTCTCAGTAGTAATCTGCTCCCACGATTTCAGAACCCATTCACAAACAGTAGACAATGGGGCCGCGCGCATATTGCCAGCCGGCGTAGAAGTTTGTTTACCCGACACCATCCACACATTCCAACATTTTCGAATGTTATCCTTAAACGGTTTGTTAAGGCAGACATCCAAGGGTTGCACAACACTGGTTAATCCTCCGGGTATAACAGCTAAATCTGTATTGTTTCTATACGCACACCTTTTCACGGCATCTGATAAATGAGATTTAAACATATCCCACACTAAGAGTGATCACTGTTTCCTTAATCCTCCTGGTCGACGGGCCCAAACATCATTAATCCACTTAATGCAGCCGGTATCATCCATCCATCCTTTTTCCTGCGTATGCACGATGACACCTTTAGGGAAAACTTCTTTCTTCGGAATGGTTTTCCGTTTAAAAATTACCATTGGTGGTAATTTAGTTCCATCTGCGAAACAAGCGAGTACGACAGTAAATCGCTGTCTTTCGTGACCAGTTGTTCTGACAAACAGTTTTATCTCCCCTTTTATTGACGGTTCGATTCCCAGGCAGGTCGAAGTAAACTGGAGTTTCATCCATATTTCCAATGAGAGCCAGTGGATAATCATGACGTTGTCGAGCTCTGATGACGTATCGTTGAAAATTCAAAATCTTGTAATCTAGGTCGCCCGGTAGTTTCTGAGCCATCTTGGTTTTCATTCGGAGAACTAGATTTCGCCGTAACATAAATCGTGAACACCACCCGCGAGTTGCTTTGATCTTTAGATTCGGATTTATGAGTGTCCGCCCATTTTAAAGCCATCAATCGTATCATAGGGCGTGTTATAATAAAACCACTCTGACGCTGTCCTTCAACCCCTTTTGCAATCTCATCTTCCAGGACTGGCCATTTCGGTGGGTTCATCTTGTTTGCTTTATGCATCCTCGGCATGGATTTCAGGATGTCTTCTTCCTTTCGCCATTCTCTAACTTGTTTTGTGGCAACTCCAAAGACTCTTGCTGCATTGCTGTTGTTTGATTCCATTGCGCATTTCACTACTTTTAGTTTGAAGGAAGTTTCGTAACGCATTCTTTTCTTCGGCGACATCGACATTGTAGATTCAGGTGTAAATTCAGCTGGAAAAGTGC
>NW_013672736.1:20314-41896 GCF_000517525.1 Limulus polyphemus
CCAAAGATAAGTTGTATAGTGATAGAAGGTGTTGCAGAATGAGATTTTTAAGATCTTGTTGCTAATGTCGTTTTTTTTATATTGATTTTTTAATTCTAGAAGTGAGATTAGCTGAGTGTGGTAATTGGTGAACTGGCTGAGATCCTGTGTACTATACTTAAGAACTGTGGATTCATGTTATCCTTGTGCTCAGAGATATAGTTATTGATTCTTGTTAATTGTTTGTTATCAAAATGTGGAGAGTCAGGTATGCTGAAAGTATCTTAATAGAATTTCACGAATAATTGTACGTTTCCTTTATCGCTGGCTGCAGTGGTGTTATTATATTGTAAACATTTGAAATTACATTCAAGGGAATCACCAGTCATTTTACGGAATGTTTACCAAAACGGCTGGGTTAGGACGAGCATCATCTATTGATTGACAGAAGTTATTCCAATTGTTTGCTGCATTTTTATGAGTTTCTTAATTTGGTTGTTTTTACTGTTAATTCGTTAATTAGAGTTTTTGTTTCTGGGTTATGAGTAGAGATGGTCCTGCTTAGGTGTCTTTCTGTAGTTTATGAATTTCTGGTAGCATAGTCTTCGATTTCGGAACAATTGATAGCATGGGTTTTTATTAATAATAAATATTGTAGAATTGTTTGATTCGGTTTGGTATAATCCGCTTGGGTGTAGTTTAAAATTGTTGGTTTGACTGGATGCGTGTCTGAACACGTGGAAAGATATAGGGGTAGTGTGAGTGGCTTGGTTATTATTGATGGTACTGTAGTCATTATCTTGAAGGAGTTGTTTGATAATGCGTCCATGGTTATTAGTGTTTCTACATTTAAAGTTAGTATGTTTGGTATTTAGGTTGCCAATTATGACTGAGGGGTTGTTGTTGATGACTGATTGGATATAGTTGGTGTTGGCTGGTAATGTGTATAGTGCCAGGATGGCAATGGTGGTATTATTCGAAAGGTTTAGGTGGCATTAAATGTTTTCATTGACACCAGGTGTGTTAACGTCGGTGTTAATGAGTAGAGCTATACCTCTTTTACCTGGGGAAGCATGTTTGTGAATTGTTTTGTAGTGTGGAATTTTAAATTTAAACATTTAATAGTGTTTCATTGATGATAATTATATCGGCTGTCAGTTGTGATACAGGTGTGCGGTTTGGTTGGAGGAGCTGCCTTTACTGTCTCTGTTTCTGTGGGCAACATGCCTTACTCTTCCCTAACTAAAATTGACCTATTGATGACCTATTTAACACGTCATCTTCCCACAGATGTTTACTCTAAGTACTTTAGGTATTGGAGTTGTAGCTGTACTTAGTTACCCTCCAAAACCTGATCCTGTTAAAACTAAGACATAATAACCTTTTCTTTACATTTTCCTCCAATGTTGGTATACAATAACAGACTACTCTTGATTTACATCTGGAATTTAAGTTCTTACCTATATTGAGTAACTTCAGATCATTGATCCAGACTATCCAGCAAGTCAGGTCATTGCACTACAAATCATTTCATGACCCCACACACTTTACATACTCTTTTTGGTGTTCCAGCCCAAAAAGCCAAAACAAGGGACAGGAACAGAGACTTGCAAGCACTGGAAGTCCTCCCTTTCTCAAAGAGGTAATTTCCACGACACGCCTGAAATTTCTGATGTCTCTTCCATACACCCAAAACCAGGTAACATGATAAACTATCAATTTGACAGCTAGCCACACCAAGGACGGATGTCTCGGGTCCGATTCAAACCGAGGTAAATCCCCGAATTCTCCTCGATGTCCGAGAACTTCCATCCCAGCACAGCCCGTCGACCAGGACAAATCACCATGCTCACGGCCCCTAAAGACACGAGTCAGTTTCAACTCTACGATCAGCCACGTCAGGAATTTCAGCCAAAAGGCTTTGACCTCCTCATAGCAACCATCGAGCTTCCTCTGCCGCACTCCAGGAGTAGGCTTCCAGACTCCATCTCGTACAGTCCATCGCCGCTCCTTCAGTTCAGATAACACACTAACTATTCTAACTAAACCCTTACTGTGTGAAGAGAGTAAGGCATGTCTCCACTTTACCCTGCAACCAGTCTGTTCTACAAACTATTAAAGATATAAACGAACTTACCCTACTTACCCTTTTGTAGGACACTCTTATGCTTGTTACTGTAGTTGTTACATACTTTCGTATCTTCGTTTTTTCTTCCATTACCAGTTGGGATGAAAGGGGTTTCACACACATGTTGGTTGCACAACACAACTTAACCTGCACAGTCAAAGTCACTTTTTTTTATGGTCAAACTTCAGATCGAAAAATCCGCCTTTCTGCTGAAAAACTCTCAACACTTCCGGGGGCCCATCTCTTCTTGAACTCTTCCTCTGATAGACAGTGGTAGTCTATCTTTAGCCTTATTCTTGTATTTGTTCTTACCTTTCTTATCACCACCGGAACACTTTCTTTTGTTTCCTCGTTTTTCAGCTTTACATCTTGCGGACCAGATCTGATATTTAAATTCACTCACAAGGAATAACAGAGAAAATTTATGAACAAAATTCGCTGGTAACGGTGTGTTAAACAGGACAGTAGTGTAATTTATCTTACCTATGCCGAATATTATGGCAACCCTTCTCCAAAATACATTAATGTATGGGCAGTCATAGAAAGCGTGTTTTACCATTTCTATGCACTGACAGTACGGACATTTATTTGTTTTAGTTAATTTAAAGCTGTATAGTCTAACTCTAGTACTGACTATATTGTGAGCTATTTTATAATTTAAATCTCGTCTTTTAGCCTCTATTTTTCTATTTCTGGTTGCTACCTATGCTGTTTTCCAGTTGATAGTTGGGTATTCTGCTACTATTTTGGCTGTAACCTTTGTGTTTATTGCTTCATATATTTTCTCTATTGACATGTTGTGTATTTTAATTTGAGGTTTTTCCTTAACAAGCTTTTTAACTGTTTCTATTACTGAGTTTAGGTATGCAGGGGGCTTGTCAGCTCGTAGTGCTTGTGGCTTTATCTTTTCTATGAAATATTTGGCGCTGAATCCAACTGTGTAGTTATAAAACAATGCACAGTTGTGTTCAGACCCCATGATTTTAGTTGTGTTTCCTATTGTAACTGCTGTTAAATGTTTTCTGAAACTGAGTAGTCCTAACCCTCCCTAGTTTGTGGGTTGGTTGACTACTTCTCTAGATAGGCGCTCTGCCTTATTCCAGATGAACTGGTATACCATCTGTTTTATCTTTTTAATTTATGTCTCGCCGGGAGGTAGTGTTCTACCTAAGTACACTAGGTTGGGGTAAGTTATTTGCTTAACTACTTGAGCTTTGGCTAACATTGAAAGTTCATTATCCTTCCATTCATTGATTTTCTCTGCTGCTTGTTTAATTTTAATTTGCCAGTTATATCTGGTTGGGTCGTATGGACCTAACCAGATTCCTAATATTTTAATGGGACTTTTGGTTCATGTGATATTAGCTGGAGAATCATTTCTGATTCTCCATCTCCCTAACCAAAAACCTTTAGACTTTTCTCTATTTACTTTTGAGCCACTTGCACTACAGAAACTATTAAGGGTTATAAAACATTTGGAGATGGATACATCGGTCGTCAGAGTCAGGGTAACGTCATTCGCGTGCGCAAGGCACTTTTGCTGGATGGCGTAATTACCTGGTATTTGTACACCGACTATTTCCGGGTCAGAGTTTACACTAGCTAAGAAACATTCAATGACTAACACGTATAAGGTGGGGGAGAGGGGACATCTTTGTCTTACTCCATTTCCTATACTAAAAGTGTCTGTTATATGTCCATTTATGTTGATTTTAGCTGTTACATTACTGTATATCAGTTTTATCCATTTTATTATATCGTCCGGTATGCCGTATTTACTTAATACATGAAACTATGATTTATTCTGTCAAAGGCTTTCTCCTGATCGAGTGAGATTACACACGCCGGAGAGCCTCTACTGTTTGATATTTGTATTATGTCCCTGAGCATGTTAACGTTAAAGAGCATGTCTCTTCCAGGGACTGCAGATGTCTGGGCAGACTTAATTAGGTGATCTGATGTGGTTACTAATCTATTGTTTATGCACTTAACAAATATTTTATAATCAACATTGCTGAGCGTAAGAGGACTGTAATGGTTAATGAGATCTGAAGAATCCTTCTTACACTGCAGGCTGATTATACCTTCTTTCAATGAAGGAGGTAATCTGTTATTTAATACACTATTGTTTAGCATTACAACATATGGTTGACCTATTATGTGCCAGAACAGTTCATAGAACTCTACTGGGAGTCCGTCTGGCTCTGGGGCTTTTTTCTTGCCGAAACTTGCTATCGCTAATTTCGCTTCTTCTATTGTTATAGCTTTTGTTAGGTATTCTGCTTCCTTCGGAAGTGTGGGAAGGTATTTAGTCATCTCCTCCCACTTACCTCTATCTATTGTTTTAGGGCTATAGAGTTCCTTGTAAAAGTCTAATATTATATTTTCTATGCCTTTTCTATCTGTTACTACCTGCTCTTCTTTATCCTTAAGCTCTGATATTGAAGATCTATTTATTCTATTCTTAAGCCGTCTTTAAAAGTCATTGTTAAATTTTTCTTCTCCTTCAATATTCCTGCTCTTAAGCTCTCTAACCTTTCTTCATAAATTTGGTCTAATTCTTGCTTTATTATTCCTATTGACTCTATGAAATTGGAGTCGCTATTGGCAACTCGTGCTAAACTAGTCATATCTCTTTCCAATCTATGGATTTTACTTCTATTTTCTTTAGCTATTTCTTTTCCTAGATATTGTAACTTAGACGCTGTCCTGGTTTTTAGGCTTTCCCACCAGTCAGCGCTGTATTCTGTGGCGTCACATAGCTCCTACAGCAAAGTGCTAATGTTGTTTGTGATGTGTTCTTTTCCTAACAGATACGTTAAGTTTCCAATATTCCCTACCTCTTTCTTGCGCCTTGCCTATTCTAATTATAGTTGTCACATAGTGGTGGTCACTAACATAATTGTTAGGGTTTCCTATAGGCGTAACCGTTATTTTTTTTCAGTCATGTCAAGTAAAGACTTGGATACATAAAATCTTTCTAATCTTCTTCCCACTCCATTATGACTCCAGAATGTGATACCAGGGTTATCTTTCTCCATGTGTCACCATACGTCGTGTAATTGAAAACTTTCAATTACATCCTGTAATGGCTTTGCACCCGGGTCTTTTTTGTCTGGTTACCTCCTATTTTGTCTGTTATTGGGTTTAATGTACAATTAAAGTCTCCAACTAGAATTATTTCATTAGTCGTGTCTAAATACTGTTTTAAGTTTTGATAAAATAGTGCTCTTCTTGTGTGATCTGCTGGTGCATATACATTTATTACTCGTATCTTGTGTTTATTGTGTTCTAGATCTACGTAGATTACTACCATATATGTCATGTCTTATTCCTATTACTTTACCTTTATATTTATTGTTTATAATTATTCCTACTCCTGCTTCGTTAGATGTGACTAGACTCCAGAATGATTTTACATTATGTTTAATGTTAAACCTTTTAATTTGTGAAGTATGATATAGATGACCTTCTTGTACTACAAGAATGTAATAGCTATATCTGTTCATCATGTCTATTACATGATTTTGTTTATTAATGTTTAAGAAACCTTGTGTGTTTAGAGTGATAATTTTAATGATCAGAATTGTGTTAATTATGTTTATGTACATTTTGGAGCTTATGCGAGGTAGACAGTTAAAATTAGGGAGTTGCACATAAAGGTATTTATTTCTTTTTATGAGCTACTAAAGCATGGAACTAACGACTTGCGTCCCTTTTCTTGTCTTTTTCCTATTCTTTCCTTCCGACGACGTGGTCGAGCGTGCCCTTTTCGCCTGCTGGTCCTCCATTGTTTCTTCCCCGCTGCTTTCGCTCGAGGAACTTTCCGATAGTAGTAAATCTTCCGCCAACAGTGTATCACTGGGTTTTTTGTTAAACCCTTCTCCTCCTTACTTTTCTTTTTTGTAGCCTTCTTCTACTTTCTACTTTCTTTTCCTCTACTTTCTTTTTCTACTATATCCACTTCCATTGTGTTTACTTCTTTCTCTCCACTTTCGCATACGTTATCTATAACTTCATTCAGGATTTCTTCCACTTCATTTTCGATACTCACTTCCTATTCTCCTCCCTTCACTACAGCGTAGAAACTTTTCACTCTATACTGTCTGTGTGGGTGATCTCCTCCACACTGTTTTCATCCTTTAATGCATTCTGTGAGCGGGTGTCCTACTTCGCCGCACTTGTTACAAATTTTGGCCATGCAGTCGGCCACGAAATGCCCTTCCTCCTTGCATTTTGCATACAGCTTTTTCATTCCAGGGTAATTCGCTATTACCCTGAATTGTCCTACATACAGGAAATTTGGGATTGGTTCCGACATATCTACACGTACCCTTCTTGCTCCATTAAACACCTTGCTCTCTGAGTAGGTTTCTCGAATTATATCTAGTACTTTGCCATACTCCTGCAAAGCACTTGCTACACACTCATTTGGCACCTCGTGTGGGAGATGTTTTATTCGTACTGTTATAACATTCGTACCTGCTGGGGTGTACTTGTATTCTGTATCCTTGTAGGTAAAATGCCCGATACCCATGGCCTTCGTCGTTATGTTGTACGATGTGAAAGAACAACATATTTTTTTTCCCGCCTAATGGTTGTAGGCATTTCACTGCACCTTCACCTAAACTTTCCTCTATTGCTCTAATTACATCGTGCGGGAGCGCACCTTCAGGAATCTCGGTGAATACAGAGTTTCTTCGATTTATCTTTATCTGTTGTGCCATTATGGCACCCTGGCCTTATCTTCTTTCCTTCTGTCTACACTGGCTAACTATTTAGATAGCTTACCCTACTTCTTCTCTCTATTCCTTTGTTCTAAATTTAACTTCACTTTTATAATTTCGTGTGGTTTAGCTTTTCAATACCGTTCCGTACTGACCACATCGCTTACAGAACGGGACAGTGCATTCTGCAGCCAGGTGCCCGGTCCTTTTACACTTGGCGCACAGTCTGACCATGCCGGGGTAGTTTACCATACATCAGCATTGGCACACTTGAATGAAATTAGGGACAGGCTTGGCCATGCCCATTTTAACTTTTCGGTTACCGTTAAGGACTTCCGGGAAATCTTTGTACGCGTCTCTTGTTACAACAAAAACCTTACCGTATTCGCTCAGAACATCGGTAAGACACTCGTTGTGAATTTCATAATGTAACCCCCTTATAGTTAACCATTTCACATTGTTGCCTGCTGGCAAGATCATAACCTTTTTTTCGTTTACCTCAAAATAACCTTTTCCTAATGCTTTGTTGGTGGCTGCCGTTGATGTGAAGGTACAGCAAGCTCTGTTACCTCCAATCCCCTGGAGGCACGCAACACTTTTTGGATCTACTTGCTCATAGAGCGCTTTCAGAACTTCATGGGTTAGGGTACCCTCCGGGAACTCTAATACTACAGAATTTAGTCGTTGTACGACCGTATTTTTTTGGATTGCCATTTCGGCTTCCCTATCTAAAATCTAACTTTCCTTTGTTTTTTTAAATTTACTTCTAGGCAAAATTCTACTGTACTCTACGCTCTTTAAAGAAATTTACTTTTTAACTCTTTTATTTAAGGGTTGTGGGAAATTCTAAGTATAAGAATAATAATAATGATCACTATACTTCCGACAACGCTTGTGGAGGCATGGTGACTTTCTTTCTCTCTCAGAACATACACTAAAAAATAACCGTAAAATTTATAATTTATATTAATTTATGTTTGATGGCGTTGTGCCAGACACTATCAACTTTTTTGACATCCAGAAATACACATATAGTGGCTTGGTTGTTGTTAAATGATTTATAAATTGATTCTGTAATTCTTGTGAGATGATCTATAGTTTGTCTATTTTTCCTTTAAGCATTTTGGTATTTTGATAGTAAATTATTTGATTCGCAGAAATTTAGAAGTCTGGTTAATTTCCAGTGATTATGTAATTGCGAGTTTTGTCTTGCTGCTGAGAGGGTGGTTTCGGTTATAGCTGGTTAATGGCATGTGTGATATTATTGACATGTGTGTCTAAGTCCTGTTTGGTATTGATTAGTGTGATTAGAGAAGGTAGTAGACTGTTTAGTGCTCGTTGAATTTATCCAGTCAGTTTTTGTGTAGTTGTATACTGGTGGGAGTTGTGGTGCAGGAAGTCTTCGTGTGTGTATTGCACATGAGATGGGGAAGTGATCGCTGGAAATTTCTTGATGGACTGTAAAGTTAGTGATCTTATTTTTTAGCTCGTACGGGACTGTTATAAGATCTAAGACAGTGTTTGTTGGCGAGTGATAATGAGTGGGAGTGTGGTCGTTCATGATTAGCATGTTGTTGCTGTTGAGTAAATCTGGGATTAATGTGCCTCTGGACGTGTTTCGTGTTCCGTTTAAATCTTTGTGTGGGGCGTTGAAATCACCTAAAATTATAGGTTTAGGTTTTCTTGATAAATATGTTTGCAGAAAATTTATATCTAAATCTTTGGATGGAGAACAGTAAATAGCTACTAGTGGTATAGTTATTCTATTGTTGATATGGATGTTGCAAAAAATATTTTTAATTATGTTTGAAATAAAATTTTCTTTAATAGAAATGCTATTTGTTAAATTATTTTTACAGTATAAAACTATACCTCTACTGTTATTAGTTTACGGGAGTGAGAATGATTTAAATCCTGGAATGTTAACATTGTAGTTCTTTTTTTGGCTAGTGTTTCTGAGATTATCACGATATCGGCTTTGACATCTTTATTGAGATTGTGTACTTCAAGTTTTTTTGTGATAAGGTCACCATGACAATTTATGTATAGAATTTTTATTGTGTCTATGTTTAGTTTGTTTGGTGTTCGCTGTGCAATTCTGAGGGTAATGTGATGCGGTTTTAAGTTCGGTAGTGAAAAATGGCGTTTGGCAATTGTACATAGGGCATCTAAGCACTCTTGGCGTGACGAAAAGGCAGGGTATTCACTTAACTCGATCTGTTTTTGTGGCAAAAGAGTAAACTGACGATACAGGTGTAACTACATAGTTACATAAATTACAATGACTGATTACTGGACATTAAATTTGACCACAAACTTTGATGTATGCACTGGTGTAGTTTAAGTAGGGATGGGGAAGAGGTTACAAAGCGCCTCTCTCGGCCCCTAACAGTGCTTTTTGTTGTGTGGAAGAGGCAATTAACTTTAAGGTACTCGATTAAGAACTGTATATATGGTGGCGTACAAGTGAAAATTATCATAGTGAGATGTGTTGTATCGGTAGTGATGATATTACAAATGGGTGTTACGTGTGAAGTATGGAGAAAACTAGATGTAGGGACAGGTAACTGGTAGACCTGTAAGGAAGAAAGAAAAAGGGAACACATAAATGGGTTAGTAACACCCATATGCCAGTCAGGGTCCCTCAGGCTCCAGACACAGCTCTTCAGCTGATCCTGAGGTACCATGCATCTCTCGAGATACACATACCCCATATAACACATATTCTACTTTGTTTTTGGTTTTGGTTAAAATTTAATATCTATACCCTCCCCAACATTCTCGAATATTGGAGAGGTCATAGGGCACCGATGGGATATAAACTCATCCTCTGATAATCGAAACTTGTCAGTTCGGATACGAACACAAGTAACGGCTCTCACTCTTCTCACTATCGTGGAGACTGGCTCAATAACATGATCCTACGTCACTTTACATCTTTGACCATATCTGATGTTTGAATTCGGTGAGAATGAAAAGGAAGGTGAACATTAGAGTTGTCTGGACTGGTAGTGGGGCACTGAAGACCACCGTTTGCAGGGAGATGTACTTTGTGGAGAATACGTTAGAGATTATTCTCCAGACCGGAGCTAGGCGAGAACATTGGAAGATCATGTGATCTATAGTTTCGATGTTTCTTCAAAATGGACACAAGGACGTGGTAGATATGCCGAAGCGGTGTAGGCGTTGATTGATAGGTAACACGTTATGAGCCAGTTTCCAGTTGAAGTCTCTCCTTAAGTGTGTGATTTGCCTGTCGTGGATGTTTCGCCATGCATTTTTCCATGGCACTCGTGTGTGTGTCAGCTTGA
The DNA here is from genome assembly GCF_000517525.1 of Limulus polyphemus. NCBI lineage: Eukaryota > Metazoa > Arthropoda > Merostomata > Xiphosura > Limulidae > Limulus > Limulus polyphemus. Next base: position 30,460 of record NW_013672736.1, read on the forward strand.
TTCTCGGAGGGTGAGTGGGCTTCAATAAGTCGTATATGTCCCACGTCTTCTTGTCATATACGATGTTTATTTTACTGATGCCTCCAACCGTGCGGTCGATATATACTGGTGATTTGTAGAAATGCATTTGTGTTGAAACCAATGGTGTAAATATCGGTAGCTTACTACCTAGGTAGTAGGCTAAGAACCTAGAGCCCACCAGTTCCGATTGGAGGGTTGCGGCATAGAGAGATGCGGTACCTGCCGAGACGGTACTAAAAAAATGCGGGACACCCAGGCCGCCTCGCCGTGGGGGTAGTGTCAGTGTCTCGAGACACAAATTCGGTTTTCCGATTCCATATAAATGGAAAAATTAAGTTGTTGACTCTTACAACAATCGTCGTGGAAAAGAACTGGTGGAAGAAGCACCTGTTTAATGAGTTGTGCTTTACTAAGGAAAGATATGTCCAGATTAGACCAGCTATCCAGAGTGGTAGACAGTTTGGTGAGTTTGCCACCCCAGGTTTTATGAAATGTATCTGTGACGACAAACCAGATACCCAGAATTTTCACGGGCGCTGACGTCCAGGTCAGGCCCCCGGGTGAGTCCGTTCGGTGACGCCTCTGGCCTATCCAGAATGCATGGGTTTTTTGGTAATTAATGTGTCCGCCGGAGGCTTGTTCGTATACCGTACAGGTGCGGAGCACCTCCTGAATGGATGTCTCCGACGACATGGTAAGTGTTAAGTCGTCAGCGTGGGCGAGGCACTTGTGTTGCACTGGATATTGGCCTGGTGTGAGAAAACCCTCAATGGTGGGTTTTGTGTTGATTGACATCAAATATTTACTCTGAGCAGTTTAGATGTTGGAGTTGTAGCTGTACATAGTTACCCTCCAACACCTGATGCTGTTAAAACTAATACATAATAACCTTTTCTCTACATTTTCCTCCAATGAAAAACAATATTTAACTTTAAGTGCTAGCCTTATTGTTGGTATTCAATAACAGACTACTCTTTATTTACATCCAGAATTTAAGTTCTTACCTATATTGAGTAACTTCAGATCATTGATCCAGACTATCCAGCATGTTAGGTCCTTACACTCCAAGTCAGTTCGTGACCCCACACACATTACATACTCTTTTTGGTGTTCCAGCCCTATAAGCCAAAACAAGGGACAGGAACAGAGACTTGCAAGCACTGGAGGTCCTCCCTTTCTCAAAGAGGTAATTTCCACGACATGCCTGAAATTTCTGAACTCTCTTCCATACACCCAAAACCAGGTAACATGATAAACTATCAACTCGACAGCTAGCCATACCAGGGACGGTTGTCTTGGGTCCGGTTCAAACCGAGGTAAATCCCAGAGTTCTCCTCGATCTCCAAGAACTTCCATCCCAGCACAGCCCACTGACCAGGACAAATCACCATGCCCACCGCCCCTGAAGACCTGAATCAGTTTCAACTCGACGATCATCCATGTCAGGAATTTCAGTCGAGAGGCTTCGACCCCCTCAAAGCAACAATCAAGCTTCCTCTGCCGCATTCCAGGAGTAGGCTTCCAGACTCCATCTCCTACAGTCAGTCACCACTCATTCAGTTCAGATAACACACTAACTGTTCTAACTAAACCCTTACTGTGTGAAGAGAGTAAGGCATGTCTCAACCATACCCTGCGACCTTTTCACCTGTTGATCTTCCATCATTTCTTCCCCGCTGCTTTCGCTCGAGGAACTTTCTGACATGAGTAAATCTTCCACCAACAGTTTATCACTGGTTTTTTTTGTTAAACCGTATTTTTGTTCTTGTCCTTATTTTTCTTTTTTGTAACCTTTTTCCATGAAACTTCTTCTACCTTTTCTTCTACTTTCTTTTTCTTCTGCATCTACTTCCATTTTGTTTACTTCTTTTTCTACCTTTTCACATACGTTATCTACTACTTCTTTCAGGATTTCTACTTCATTTTCAATACTCACTTCGTCTTCTCCTCTCTTCACTATGGCAGAGAAACTCTTCACTCTGCACTACCTGTGTGGGTGATTTCCTCCACACTTTTTACACCCTTTGATACATTCTGCGGGCGGGTGTCCTACTTCGCCGCACTTGTTACATATTTTGGCTGTGCAGTCGGCCGCGAAATGCCCTTCCTCTTTTCATCTCGCACACAGCTTTTTCATTCCAGGATAATTCGCCATTACCCTCAATTGACCTACATAAAGAAAATTGGGGATTGGTTCTGACATATCCACATGTACCCTTCTTGCTCCAGTAAAAACCTTGCTGTCTGTGTACGTTTCCCGTATCACTCCTAACATATTCCCATACTCTTGTAACGCACTGGCTATATACTCGTTTGGCACCTTGTGTGGGAGATGCTTTATTCTTAGTGATAATACATTTGTACCTGCTGGGGTGTACTTGTACTCTACATCCTTGTAGGTGAAATGTCCAATACCCATAGCATTCGTCGTTATGTTGTTTGATGTGAATGTACAACAGATTTTCATTCCGCCTAGCGGTTATAGGCATTCTACGGCTCCTATACCTAAACCTTCTTCTACGGCGTGAATGACTTCGTGCGGGAGTGTACCTTCAAGAATCATGGTGAAAACCGAGTTCCTTCTGTTAATTTTAATCTGCTGTGCCATTATGGCACCCTGGCCTTTTCTCCTTTACTTTTCCTTTTGCTTACACTGTTTAACTACTTAAAGATCTCACTTAAATTCTCCACTATACTTTAGAAATTTAACTTCGCTTTTGCAATATACTTCAGCTTGTTTTTGTTGTTTTCTATGTTGTTACAGAAGTCTAGCCAGTTAATGTCTTTAAGTATTTTTATGTTAGTTTTTATTTGCGTGTTCAGTTTATTGCTCTGTTTATGGTATGTGTGATATTTTTAACGTATTTATTTAAGTCTTGCTTGTTGTTAATTTGTGTGATTGGCGGTGCTAGTTGACTGTTGAGTGTTTTGAATTTTTCCCAGTCAGTTTGGGTGTAATTACTTATTGGAGGTAGTTTTGGTGTTGACTGTCTTTGTGTGTGTGTGTATTATGCACGATATGGGGAAGTGGTCACTAGAGATTTCTTGGTGCACTGTAAAATTGAAGATTTTAGATAGTAATGCAGCTGGCACTGTGATGAGATCGAGGTGTTGGTTGGACTGAAAGTGTGTGGGTGTGTGGTCGTTTACGACGTGCATGTTATTGTTAAATAGCAAATCACGGATTAGTGTTCCTCTGGGAGTGTTTCATTTTCCCTTGAGGTCTTTGTGTGGGGCATTAAGGTCTTCTATAATTAGAGTTTGTGGTTTTCTTTTCAGACATAGTTCAATGAACTTTTGGTCTATTTCTTTTGATGGGGAGCAGTAAATGGCAACTATTGAGATGGTTGGTCTATTGTTGATATGGATATTGCAGAAAATTGTTTCGTTTATTTTGAAGGTAAATTTTTCGTCAGTTGAAATGCTGTTTGCCAGATTATTGTTACAATATACTGTTATGCCTCTATTATTGTCTTTGTAGGCAATGGGAAAATGATTTGAATGCGGGTATATTTATATTTTGGTTTTCTTTGGCTAAGGTTTCTGATGTTATTATGATATCTGCTTTTACTTGTTTGTTGAGGTCATGTATTTCGTGTTTTTTGGTGATTAAATCACCTTGACAGTTTAGGTGTAGGAGTTGTATGGTGTTAGTGAATTTTGTGTTTATAATGTTCGTTGTGTGATTCTTAATGAAATGTGATGTGGCTTTAGCACAAAGTATCGCTTTGCAAGTTTACAGAGAACTGGTAGGCAATCTTCTCGTGTCGAGAAGTTTGGTTGTTCACTCAGTTCAGTTAGCAGATGATAGAACCAGAGTGGTTATGTGAGTTTGTGATATGGGTCTCATGTGTGTTTGGCATTGGTGGTTCTGGGGGCTTGATAGTGGTATTGGATGTGTATTTGTGTTGCTGGGTTGTGTTTCAAGCAGTGGCTGACGTTGTGGGCGGGATAGTGGGGGGAAGTGTGTGTGATTAGGTGCTGGCTGTGTGTTTTTTGTTTTAAATAGAACTCTGTCCCGTACTTGGGCAAATTTGAAACAGGCTCTGTAACATGCTACATGGGGGCCCTGGCAGGTAGCGCAGGTAATTTGGTTGCGGTTGTTGGGGCAATTAGCAACCTCATGTAGACCAGAACATTGAATGCATTTAGGGGGTGCCATGCAATATGGTTTGCTGTGTCCAGATTTCTGACAGTTGAAATACTGTAGAATTTGTCTAGCTGGTGTTTTTGCTAACTCAGTGTGATGGTGCTTGAAAAAGAGATAGCAACCATCCTTTAAAAGTTTTTCGTGGTCGTCTTTATTGTCGACAGTTACTTTGACCAGTGGTGTTTTCTGTTTTGTTTTGAAAGATGTGATTCGCCCGGGCTTAGTTTTGTGATATCCAAGTATATTCAGCTCTTCGATGATTTCTTTGTCTTGGATGTCGAGATTGACACATTTAATGATGATGGCTGGTTGTGTATTTGTGTTTTTGGTGTTTGAATGGTTGTTTTTCCATCGAAGGCTGAGTTGGGCTAGTGGGCTAAGATACGTGCATATTCGTTAGGTGTTGTGCATTTGATAAGGACTCCACCTTTTAGAAGTCTACAAATGTCTTTAAGGTTAAGGTTTTCGAAGTGTTGCCTTATTTCTTTGGCTATTTGTGGTATTCTGCAGTCTGTTGGTATGCCCTCAATGATGACAGCAGGAACGTGGTAGGTTTTGTTTGTTGCTATTTTAGTATCTTCAGTGTTGTGTTGTTGATTGATCGTGTTTAATGAGTTGGTGGTTGTTTTCATACTTACCGTGGCTGTTGTGTTTTTCTTCTTTTTTCTCTTCAATGTTGTAAATCCGTCATTGTTATTACCCTCCGGTGGATGGAGCAATTTTATGTTATGTCTTTGGTTGAAGCCTAGTCAGAGACCGCTTCGTCCAGGAACTTCTCGAGCATGTTATTAAGCTCGTCAGTGGAAAGAGGTTGGCCTGCCGACCTGGTGGTGATGCCTGACCACGGCTTGTTCGGCGATCATGGCATAGTCTTTAGGTTTTGATAAGGACCAACGTGTGACCTGCTTATGAAGACTACTACATGGAAAATTGATTTCAAAGAAAATTAACATTTCTCCTCTTCGAATACTCGAAACAATACGTGGCAGGGGTTTAGTTTGAAGGAAGAGAAAACTTTCTTCCCAACTGGGGTGCTTGGGAACGTTTGTTCCCCTTCAACCCCACACGTGTGCTGTTAAACTTCGTGTCTGGAATTGTTATGACGTGCTGAGTCATTGGTAGTTCGAGAGATGGAGTCAGGAAGCCTTGCAGGCATGCAGAAAGTCTCAAAGCAGCTTCGTGAAGTTTGGTGACAGTTGTTGGGGCAGAGAGAAGGACCAAGACCTTCTGAAGCAATGGGAAATTTTTGAGGAAATTTCATCCATTGCTTCTATGAATTTGAATAATTTGAAAGTATTAAAAATGCAGTGGAGATCCGGTAACCTAGCCACTGCCTCTAAGGTTCCAACTCTACAGTAAGTATCTCTCTTTCTCTCTCTAGATCAGCTTTTGCATAAAGTAGTAAAGAAGTGTTATTAATGTTTAAGAAGTTGAATATTAAATGTTATACCAAGACTAAAACTGTTATTAAAGATTAATAAAGGTTATTTGTGAATATTATTGCTGGTCTGAGACTTGTATTATTTAGTCTAACTGTAAACTCCTGGAGTTAGCAACTTGTAGCCTCCACTCGTCACGACAAATCCTCAAACAAATAAATTTGGTGTACAGGTTGGTTTTAATTGAAACTCCAACAATTAAGCTCACCTGAGCGCTAACCTGTTACAGCTGGCGCAGTCTCGAGGATTTTTGGAGTAGCTGACGAAAGGTTATTTAGAGTAAAGAAAGACGGAAAAAGTAAGAAAGTCGGCCGAAGTGGTATAAGTAGCGTAAGTTAGAAATAAGTTAGAATTAAGTAGTTATGGCTACTGCAGGGGTAGATACGACTACAGAAGAGGGTGGTGCATATCCTAGATCTGATAGAAGGGCTGACGCTGATCACGAAGCCACAGCGAAGCAACCCGCACTGATAGGGTCCCATGGCGTGACACACTTATCAAGTGCCATAGTGTTGTATCACGGTACTACAGACGAGGATGTCAAGAGTTTTATCAATGCATTAGACGGAGCTGCCAGAATATCAGGCTGGACTGATGCCCAGAAAGCTGATATACTTCGTTTAAGAATAGCAGGCGAGGCTAAACTTTACATGAGGGCTTATGGCGAGCTTTGTGAAACAACAGATTATTGATATTTAGTGCGTAAGTTGGTAGATGAGATAGGACACGAGAAACTACTAATGTAATCCTAACAGAAATGTGCAACCTTTATCAACAACGTGGTGAATCGGTCCGAGTTTTTGGACATAAGCTACAGGAGTTAGGTAATAGATTATGCAAGGCTTATGCACATCCAAGTGAGGATATGCTGCAGGATACTCTAAAATCAGAGTATGAGCGAGGGCTGTATAGTAATGTAGCTAGGGGACATATAAATGAAGCAAACACCCCTCGAGCAACATTGTTAGATCTAATTGAAGTAGCCACTCGAGAAGAGCTACGAGAAAAGCAGATCTATAAGCCTAAATATTCTGCTATAAATACAGTCAATAACTTGGGCAAGGCTAATCTGACGGATACACAGAATAAGCCCGATGGCTACCAGTGCTTAACCTGTGGAAAAGTTGGACACCTGGCTAAAAACTACTTTAAAAAATCAAAAAGAAACGAGCAGACAGTGTGGTATAACTGTGGCATTACAGGTCACATGGCACGTGACTGTCGATGCCCACGAAAGGCTGAAAATGGAAAAGCCCCAAAGGCTGGAACCTATGGAAGAAGGTTTACCAATAATAACTGTAGATCTACCTTCTCTAAAGGTCCAAAAAACGTAATCCCCACAGGGATTACAGAGCAAAAGTAGAGGTAGTTCCTGCAGTATGTGATAAACGATCGGATATTCATGCTATTAATGAAGTATCACCAATAGTTAAAGTAGAAATAGAAGGTATAGCATGTCGGTTATTGGTTGATACGGGTGCTCGATCGTCTGTACTAAGTTCCGAACTAGTAGATAGAAATCCGACATTGTTAGATAATGCTTGGAAAGAAGTTTCCAGAAGTATTTTAACGTCTATAACAGGACACCCTGTTAAAACGGTAGACAGATATAACATGCAAGTAAAAGTAGGAAACTTAGAGTTTAGTCACTCATTTTACATCTGTAAGCAGATAGATTTAGACACAGATGGTATTATAGGGCAAGATTTTTTAAGAACTTACGACACTGAAATATCTCTTACCCAAAGTAAGCTACGCATAGAAACAGAGGTCTTAAAATTTCAAGGGTGTGAACCTTCAAACTTATGTGCGACAGTTATGACACATGATACCTTCCTGCTGACAACAGACAGATGCCTAACCCCTGTACTAGCGAGGCTAAGGATCAACCGTCCCAGAACGACAGCACTGACTTCTTACTAAAGTGTACTGACACACGACAAAGTCGGAGGAGTAAGAATAAGAAGTGTCTTAAAGAAAGCCAGAGGATAGGATTACACAGAAAAACGCTAGATCTAGTAAAAGTCATAAAGACAAGGTGAATGATAGCAAAGTAAGGCAGAATCAGTTATTGAATAAACATAAACTTGTAAAACAGGAAAATAATAATTCAAACCCCTCAGATGACTCTACACTTATGCCTAACATAAGCAACAGAGCATCCCAACAGGAGTGTTTGAAAGAACGAGTTCCTGTAAGGTTAGTTAAAATAACTGAAGTACCCGTGAGAAGTCAATTCATAATTGAAGCTAAAGTAAATGACTTTTAAGTTTAACAAAGAATTGCTAGTTGAGCCTATAGAAATAGAAGAAGCAGGAGTTTATATAGGTGCTAGTGTTAGTAAAGTGTCTAAGAGAGACACAGTGCCTATAAAAGTGTTAAGTATAAATAAAGAAAAAGTAATACTACCTAAGAACATAGTAGTAGGTGAGGCTAGTAGTAGAGAACAGTTGGCTGTGATAGGGCAACATAATGCTAATAATGTTAATAAGCAAACACAACAAAGTAAGATAGACTGGAATTCTATAGTAGGAAAGAGAACAAAAACATAAGCAGAGTTTGATAAATTTATTAAAAGAATATCGAGATATATTTGTAGGAAAAAACGATCCTAACGGTTGTACCAACAAAGTTAAGCATAAGATAGTGTTAAACAATAATAAACCTATAGCACAGAGACCTTATAGAGTACCCGAAAAACACAGGGTTGAATTAAAAGAATGTGTAAAAGAGATGCTTGAACAAGGTGTAATAGAGGACAGTAGTAGTCCCTATGCATCTCCAGTTGTATTAGTTCCTAAAAAGGACAGAAAATTAATGTTCTGTGTGGATTTTCGTAAAGTAAACGGAGTAACAGTCAAAGACGTTTACCCGATACCGAATATCCAAGAAACTTTAGATAGGTTAAGTAAAAGTAAATACTTCTTGTCTATGGATTTACAAAGTGAATATTGGCAAGTAGAAATAGAGGAAGAAGATAAACATAAAACAGCCTTCGTATTACCTTCAGGTAAATACCAGTTTAACAGAATGCCTTTCGGCTTATGCAATGCCCCTTCAACATTCCAGAGATTAATGGATGTTGTATTGTCAGGCTTGCAAGATTCCGAATGTTTCTGTTATTTAGACGATGTTATAGTGTTTGCTGCAAGTTTTGAAGAACACTTAGAAAGGTTAAGACATGTATTTAATAGATTAAGAAAAGCGAACTTAAAGCTTAAACCGAGTAAATATCAGTTTTTGAAAAATGAAGTAGAATACTTGAGTCGTATAGTGATTGCAGATGGTGTAAAACCAGACCCTAAAAAAATAGAAGTCTGTAGAAATTATCCAGTACCTAAATCCGTAAAAGATATTTGTGCATTTTTAGGATTTGTAGGATTCTATAGAAGATTTATACCACATTTTGCTTAATTAGTAAAACCTCTGAGTTGACTAAGAAAGAAACAAAATTTCAGTGGACAGATAAAAGACAGGAAGCATTCGAAAAACTGAGAGAAGCTTTATTAAAAGCACAAATATTAAGCTACCCAGATTTTAGTAAATAATTTATATTAAGCTCAGATGCTTCAGGTTTCGCTATAGGCGCAGTATTATCGCAGTTAGACGAAAACGGTAAAGAACACCCCATAGCTTATCAAAGTAGACAGTTAGGAAATGCTGAAATAAATTATTCGGTTACAGAACAAGAGTGCTTGGCTGTAGTACATGGAATTAAAACTTTTCGTTGCTATTTATATGGCCGAAAGTTTACCATTATTACAGATCATGCGCCTTTAAAATGGTTAATGACATTAAAAGACCCTTCTTCTAGATTAGCTAGATGGTCTTTATTATTCCAGGATTATGACTGAGATAATACATAGACCAGGTAAAAAAAACATTCTAACGTAGATACTCTGACCAGAATTAGAGTAGAAAACAAGAAAAATGTCGAAAAACAATCAATCAGATAAACGAAGTACAGTCCAAACATGAAAATGAATCAGAAGTAATTTGGGACGTAGATCATATAATTAGTGAACAAAAGAAAGATCCCGAAATAAATAACTTGCGTAGTAAAGTAACGCAAGGAAATGAAATGGAATACACGATAGATTCGGATATTCTATGTAAAAAAAGTTAAGGACAGTAGGGCTTTACAAATAGTAGTACAACTAAACTAAGAACAAAAGTCATGAAAACCTATCATGACACACCTTTTCCAGCACACTTAGCTTTCGCTAAGACATATAGTAGAATAAGCAGAAGGTTCTTTTGGTTAAACATGAGGAAAGACATTAAAGCTTATTGCGATTCTTGTCTAGAATGCTGGAGACGAAAAACGAGTTCCCATTTAAGAAATGCTCCCTTACAGAGAATGCTGACCTTAACCACCCCATTTCAACTAGTTGCTATGGATATACTAGGCCCTTTGCCTACTTCATATGCAGGAAACAAATACGTCTTAGTAGTCGCGGACTACTTAATCAGATTTCCTGACGCAATATGCTTACCTGATCAGAAAGCTGAAACCATAGCTAAAGCTTTCGTGAATCACGTAGTAGCTAGACACGGTATACCCCAATATCTATTAACAGATAGAGGTAGTAACTTCATTTCTAAGTTACTGAAGGAAGTTTGTGAATTACTAGGTGTAAATAAAATCGAGACCACAGCTTATCATCCAGCTGCTAATGGGTTAGTAGAAATATTTAATAGAACTTTGTTAGATATGATCTCTCAATATTGTGAGAAGGTTCAGAAAACTTGGGATGAGCAGATTTGCTTGTTATTGTTAGCTTACAGAAGTGCTGAAAACGAGTCAACTCAAGAAAGACCCTTCTTTCTATTGCATGGTAGAGATGTTATCTTACCTATGCAAGAGATATTGGCTCCTAAGAGAAATAGTCATGCAATAGCTTATGACTAAAAGGCAGAATTATTACAACGCATGCAAGTAGCATTTGAGTTAGCTAACAAACATCTAACAAAAGCCGCTGAAGGAAGAGAAAAGCAAGTAAATAAAAAGGCACAAGTTAGTGAAATAAAGTTAGGAGATAAAGTGTTATTATATACCCTAATAGTTAAAAAAGGAAATACTAAAAAGCTAGCAAAGCTATGGAAAGGTCCTTTTAGAGTATTAAAACAGACAAGTCCAGTTAATTATGAAATTCAATAAATGTATGGAAAGAACAAACAGTTAGTACATGTAAACAGGTTAAAGAAGGTAAAGAATTATAAGCCTTATCAATATGAATGCGTAGAACAAGAAACGAAACAAACAGAACAAGATAAGGGTATTCAGGAAGAAGCTGATAACTTAAGTGAGTTTGAATCTTCTTTTTATGATGAAGAAATAATAGACCCAGAACCAGAAATACCGAGATTAGAAAGAGAAGATAACGTAATACTAGGTGATAAGTTAATAACAACAGAAGATACACCAGTTATTACCACTAACAATGAGGATAGTAACTGAGGAAAGTATCCCTAGTACCTCCTTGACGACACAAGATAATGTAGTGACCCACGAGTATAATCTCAGATGAAGAGGTCCAATATCAACCCAACCGGAATTAATGCATACTAAGCAAAAAAAAAAACTGTACGATTCCATTCGAAAGTAGTCGTACATAAGTCTAAAAATAACTTAAATGCAGTTAACACTGTATCTTACGAAGCCAGTGTTATTAATGCATTTAATAACATGATAGACTACTTGAAAAACTGTAAATAAGGAAGTAGAATAGAATGTATATACTTATAATTGTTATAAGTTTAAATGATAAATATTTTATAGGTGACTAATAGTGTTATTTAGTAAATATATCTTTAGGATTCTTAT
>NW_013672737.1:0-2147 GCF_000517525.1 Limulus polyphemus
CTCGTTCTTCTTGTTTATTTTCCCGTTCTTCTTGTTTCTTTTGCTGTTCTTGTATTGCTGCCATCAAATCTGCTAAGCTGTAGTTTGATTTGCCGCTTCTCGTTTCCATCTTCTCTTTTTCTTCTTTTTTTTATCCCACTTCTGACACCAATTTGTTACGCCTCCAGTCGTTAATTGATTTTCCGTAACTTTGTTCCGACAAAACTTTAGCGACACAAGTCCTTACTTAATAAAACTGGTTTATTCTTTCTGAATATAACTTTACCGATACACTTATTTTCAACAGTCGCTCTATAACAAACGTTTTAACAACGAACGTTAACTTCAACAATACTTTTTGACTGCAGTTCAATTACTCACTACCTACACACATTGTCACGTCACGCGTGACCATCTTATATATATATATATACCAGACCACCCCCAATCTAGCAAATGCTAGAGCACTCCCGAAGGAACAGGATAGTTCTAGAAACGTGACGTGACACTAGTCACGTGACCTCGCAGACGCAACAATATACTATGTAATCCATCGATTTTTGTTCACAAAAGCTTAAGATTGCAATCATCTTCTTTTGTGTATCAGTGATTATATTTTTGATACAGCAAATTTAATGTTATAGATCTGAATAGAGCAGTTCACTTTTATATTTATTTGTGTGTGTAATTCATTGTTTAAATGTATCTAAATAAATATTCGGTAATATATAAAACGGTTGTATTGTCACGTAATATTGATTTGCCCCGAGAGTAAAAAAAGGTAGGTCCACGGAAGAATAAACTGTTCAAGCAAGATATATATTACAAAGTAATTCTGAATTTCTTTTACTTAACTTAGTTCGTGAAAGAAAGAGACTGGACACAAAAATAAAGCAGAGTGAAAACAATTTTCATTTTATCACAAGCATGGTGTGTGCACTGAAAATGATACATTTACTGGAGAACTAAAAATTGTTCAGTTTACAAGAGCTTGTTCTAAACTGCATTCTTCTTAAGATTTTTCTTGACTATATTCTCCTTAAGCTCATTCCAGACTGTGAAAACATCATGTTATATACTTAAAACTATAATATCATGCTTTCCCAGGGTGACTTGCGCTATCCCCTTGGCTGTCCGTCATTCTCATTGATCCTATGGGAAGTTGGAGTTTCTAGAAATTACCTAACTGGCAAATGGAAAAGGTTGCTATCTACACTTATACTCATAGTATGGCTAATCTTGCAGAAACCTTTCCCATTAGAAGATAAAGGTAATATCAGAGGTAGATGTTACAGAACAATAAGTTTTAGAGTGAACAGTGTTTAACAGCTTTCTTGACCAATATGCTTTGTGCCAACCCACGCATGCATCTGAATAAATAAAATCTTTTGACAAATTCTATACTTAAACATGGAGGTGGAAAACACATGGTAAGCCTGCATACCACATGTCTCCTTACCATTTTTATTTTCAGGCTGTGCCAACCATTTCTAATCTTAAACTTTAAAACCAGTTAACTTTATTCATACATGTACATTGGTTAAGAAGCAATGTAACCCTTTTCTCACCCTGAGATACAACGGGCAGAAGTTATTATACAAAACTTTAACAAAGATACTTAAAACATGATTTTACATTAGGAAAATCATCTTTATCATTGATTATTAGAAAATAAACAATAAAACATAAGCACTAGTTACATCATAATAAAAAGCTTTAACAATGATTAATCTAGATAATTATTTATTTTACACAATGATACTCTTAAGCAAAGATTCTGTTTACTTTAATATTAATTAATAGCATAGACTCTTCAACTATGACTAATATATGACAAATATAATCCTTTAACACATACAAGAAGAAATCAATGCACAACCAAACTAACAAAGCATCAATGCTAAATACAACGCATGTAGTTCTTTAACAAAAACATAAGTCAATAATTGTGAAAACATGATACTAGGAAGAAAAAAACTTTAACATAAAATGAATGTTTATTTTAACAATAACATTAGATGATACCTCAGAACTTGAAACATATTGATACAAAATAAAATAAAAAACTTTAATGATGATTATCAATAAAATTAACTTCACATCTGTACAGCACACAGTATATATTACCCTTTAATATAGTGTTACGTCTCCGTTCGCTAGTTACTTTT
>NW_013672737.1:2954-4971 GCF_000517525.1 Limulus polyphemus
AAATATTTCTAGGTGGATGGATGGAGTTAGTTTATACCAATATATATTTCTAGGTGGATGGATGGAGTTAGTCTATACCAATAAATATTTCTAGGTGGATGGATGGAGTTAGTCTATACCATTAAATATTTCTAGGTGGATGGATGGAGTTAGTTTATACCAATATATATTTCTAGGTGGATGGATGGAGTTAGTCTATACCATTAAATATTTCTAGGTGGATGGATGGAGTTAGTTTATACCAATATATATTTCTAGGTGGATGGATGGTGCTAGTCTATACCAATATTTATTTCTAAGTGGATGGCTTTAACACAGGGGAGACGATACAACAGGAAAGGCTGCTACCCAGAAAGGTTGCTGGAACTGTGGAAAGCAAGGACATATGAGGAGCCAGTGTAAGAAGAATATTACCAACAAGTCAGCCTCAAGGAGACCAGTAGTGCTTGGTGTTGAAGGACACTCACCAACCCCCATCCTGAAAGTCACAACAGCTATGTGTAAAATGCCAAGCACACATAGTGTCTATGTGACAGGAAAGCTGGATGGCCAAAAGTGCAACTTTGTCGTAGATTCTGCGTCTCAGCAAACCCTTGTGAGCATCAAGGTGTTAGATCATGAAGAAGTACTAGAAGCCATACAGAAGCTTTGTGGTGTGACAGGGCATTCTGCAAGGTTGTGAGGACCAGTGTGGGTAACTATTGAGCTCATGGGCATAAAGGACAGACAGAAAGTATACTTGGCTGACGTTGAAGACCAAGGCATATAAGGATTGGACTGTCTACTACCGAGGAATTTTGTAATTGATTTTGATAAAATGACGTTTGGGAACAACAAAGACCAAGTTCCTGTAACTGTTAAAAGATAGGTTGAACTAATTAGGTGCCATCAAGCTGAAGTCAAGTTGACTGAAAGAGTTGATGATGATGAAGTGGAACCAAATATAGATATCAAAGCAGAACAGGAGAAAGACCAAGATTTGAAGCCAATAACTGATTTTCTAAAAGCAAGTGTTGTGCACCCTGCTTGGGAGAAGGTGTCTAGTCTAAGCCCTGTGACAAAGAACTATTGAGCACAATGGGAACAGTTGAAACTAGAAAATGGTATTCTTCTCCGGAGATGGGAAACTACAGATGGGAAAGTGACGACATGGCAAACAGTTATACCGAGGAAGTTACGGGAAGTTGTGCTGCGTCGATCCCATGATAAATTAACAGGAGGACATCTCGGAATTAAGAAGACATTGAGTCACTTACGACAAAGATTTTACTGGTTAGGTATGAGGCGAGATGTGGAAGAATGGTGCAGGACATGCAGTACATGTAGTGCTAAAAGGGGACTCAAGCATGAGGGAAGCCCACCTTATGAAGAGTTGCCTGAGAATGTGTCAGAATTCGTGAAAGTGTTATCAGAAAGGATGGATGATATTCACCATCAAGTGCGTTCAGACTTGAAAACGTCTGCTGATTCGATGAAGCTATCTTATGGTAAGAGATATACTGAAGTCAGCTTTGAACCAGGAGGCAAAGTGTGGTTGTATAATCCCAGGAAGACCAAAGGGAAGTCTCCTAAGTTGTCTTCTCCATGGGAAGGCCCATATGACATAATGGATCGTCTCTCAGACGTGACTTTCCGAATCAAATGTGGTCGGCGTGGCAAGCCAAAAGTGGTGCATGACCAACAGGCGTTGGCGTTATCATATCACGGTCCAGGACATTTCAGTTGGAACGAAATTGAACAACAGAACAAATGACGCTGCTGAAGATGTGTCACCTGAAAAAGCCACTGTTGAAGAAGGAACTCTATTCAGTTTTGAGAAGGGAAACAGTGTAGCTCTTGATGAATTTACTACCACTGATGTGACTTTTACCGATGATAGGACATTTCCTGATGAAGCAGATGAACCCCACATGAAGCAGAAGCCAACGAGACGGAAGCCACGGAAGAAGATACGTCCAGTAAAATTAAGAGACTTTGTTGAGTTGTAATTTTGTGATTGTAATTCTGTACATTTAAT
>NW_013672737.1:5971-13553 GCF_000517525.1 Limulus polyphemus
CTTCGGAAAGAATTTTTTCTGAAAATTAACTAACGAACGGAGACGTAACAGTATTTTGTTTTTCATGTATTTAGTTATTTTCTTTCGTTTAAACTAACGTAATATGGAATGCCAAGTTTTGTGCGAATGCGGTCGAAAATCAAAAAAATGTTTTTTGCTTGCACTTGTAGCAAGTTGTAGTTGTAAGTATAACTTTGTTAAGAGAAATTTAAAGACATGGCAAGAAGTCAAGAAAACTGTGAATCTTTAATATTTGATGTTGAATATGATGAAGAACTTGCAAAATCGTTTGAAAGTGCTGCTGATTATGTTGCTTCCAAAACTGACGACTTTGATGGTGATCAGTTGTTGATATTCTATGGTTTATATAAACAGGTAGGTTAAAATGAGACTAATAGCAATATACAATTAGATTCAGAGAGAGAAAAAGAGAAACATATTTATTACAATTTGCTCCAATTCTGAAATTGTAAGCATTTCTATATAAATTATAAAAGAAATAAATGGCTTCAATATTGTTTAAGTCTAATCAAACTGAACTAGTCAAGGCTAAGACTAAGATTAAGAAGATGGGGTTAGGGGTTATAATATAAGTAACTTTTAAATTTAAGTAAATGCATGCCGAACTTATAAGTTGACATTATGATTTATCATGATGAATTTAGTACTGCTCCAGACAAAGTTATCTAGTTCTGGTTGGTATTATCTCAACTTTTACTGTTTTAGTTTTCATCCATGCAGACCTCTCAACTTGAAGTTGAATCTCATTCTCACACTCATACTGATAGGGTATTGTATTTTCCTCTTATAAACCTGATGATTTCAATTTTATGCATTTTGGCTTTGCATTGGAAAAAAAACCAAAAAACTCAATTCCCTAAATGATCTTAAACATCTTTATAAGATCCCCTCTAACTCCCATTTTCTCTAGATAAAACAATTTCAGAGATTTTAAAATGACCTCTATGATAACCTTTCTTTCTTAGATTCAAGTACCATCCTTCCTAAGATTAGGAGCCCAAGACTGAACACAGTACTCAATCTAGACTATCTAGTGACCTTTACAATGAAATTATTATATATTTAAAATTATTTCAATATTACTGTAGATACAACCTAAAATCCTATTTACCCTACCACTAGCAACAGCACACTGCATGGATGGCTAAAGAAACTAGTCAAGCAGAATACCAAGATGCTTTTTTTTAATAATACTCTCAAGGTTATTTCCTTAGAAATAACATTTATAAGTTAGATTATTGTAAGTGTCCAGAAATGAAAGCTAAAAAGAATGTTATAATATGTCAACCACACTACCTCTACAATATCCTGTGCTGATGAGGCCTTTCACCCAATACCAAGGTTCATCAGGCCAGCTGAAATATGACAAACATAGTAATGGGGTTTATGGACAGTATATACCATCAGTTGGTGAACTATTATGTGAATCAGATTAAGCAAGTGAATTGTAATTGTTATAAATTTTACTTTAGTCATTATAATAACTCACATGCATTACCTTGCACTTATCATAATTAAAAGCTGTCTGTCATTTATTCTCGCAACCCATCAAATAACCAAAATTATTTTGTGAAGCAGTAGCATCCACCACAGAACCAGCAATACCCAATACCTTAATATCATCTGCAAATTTAAGCAATTTATGTTCTTGATGCAAATCAAAATGAGCAAAGGTCCTAACAATGAACCCTGAGGTACTCCACTTATAACATGAATTCAGTTTGACTAATCCATTTATAACAACTGTTTTTTTCCCCTCAAGCCATTTTTTGTAACTTCCAGTTACGTCCTTTCATCTTTTCTAAGCACATACATATATCTGAACACAGAAAAGTTTAATGCATTTGGAAAAATCAGACATGTTTTAAATAACATAATAACAATTGAGATGAAGTCAAAGAGGATCGATAATGGCAATGGACTTTGATGGAATAAACTGTGTGAAATCAGAATTGAGAAATATAATATAATGAAATACTTCACTGAAAAAATAAATTATTGTAATTATAAAACATGACAAAATATAAATTAATAATAAGTAAAACATCTGCCACAAACCTTAGAACAAATATTATTTTAGAAAGTAGTTTTTTAAATAAAAAATACATTACTTACATGTTAAACAAGATCATTTGTACAGGATCTTGTAATTTGACATTTAATAAAGAATGCTTAGCATGGTCTTAGAAGAGGGTTTTTCCTTTGTAAACAATCGATAAGGTACTTTACAAGTGAATAATTTGTAAGTATGAATCCTATGGCAATGATTATAAGAAGTAGATCAAAAATTAGCTTAGTGCTGTAAAACAAAGCAAGGTGATAAATAGTTTTTTTTTTATCTGTTGGAAAAATGTAATTAGTAAGTGTTTTTAGAGTTCTGTTGTTTTTTCTTTAAGTGATTTAATTTTTTTGACACGGATGTTTTCAGATTCTGTAATGATAACAAATTTCCAAGAAGAATTTGTATTGTAAAAAAAAGGTTTCTTTACTTCAGAATGAACGTAACACTTAGTGAGTAATTTAGAACAAGTTTTAATGTTGAGAAATATTAAGTTGGAAAATTTTATAGAAAATGTTTAATTAAGGACATACATATACTTGTTGTGGAAGAAGAGCATTGGTATTATACATGGGTAAAGAAAATTTCTGATAAGGTACTCTCCCTCTGCTCACAAGATTAGCTTTTCTTATTTTGTGCTGTACTCTGTATGTGAACTTTTTTCAGAAATGCCACAAGCCTTCATCCTCACTCTGTTAGAATCCAAAGTTCCAACACGTCTCTCATGCAAATCATCATGCATCACTTCTCCACCAACAGGAGAGCACTACTATTATATGACACATGTGACTCCCTCCACGTGCCATTATCAAACTATCACTTCTTGTTTGGCAGCTGACAAGTTCAGACGTTCTTTTTTACATTGTTTGGTTACCTTAAAGTGGTTTATTTTTTTCGTTTTTTTATATTTTTTCTTTATTTACTACACTTCACAGTTGTGAGTTAATATTTTATTTAAACATTACTTCCTTGTGTTTCCCGCTTATGAATTCAGAAGTTAAAGTCACCACTTTGGGTACTTCACCAGCATTGTCTGATGCCATATTTTCAGGCACTGTTGACCTGTTGGGGGATATATCATTGCTCAATTGCCATTGAGATTGAGCGGTATACGAGCCAACCTCTCTCGCCTACTTCTACCCCACTTCCTCCTGAGCCTTTTGAAGACAATTTTGATTGTTTGCCCTCCCCCCACGGAGTTTGGCGAGCCTTCCAGTTCACTACCTGATGGTTCATCTCGTCCGTCATTGGTCTTTTCAGACTTTCTCAGGTATGTGATGTTTGTATCTTACACCTGTTTCCTATGACCCTAGACCTTCCCTGTTACGTGAAACAACTTCCTGATCCTATTTAGTCTTTCCCCCGTCCCATGATATTAGGGTTCACATGGACTGATTTGCCTCTTAACTAGGGGAGAGTGTTAGTAAGCCTTGTCCCCCGAAAGGTACATTACCAGGGTCATGAGAGTGAGAAAATTGGGCTTGGGTAAGTTGGACAGGGTATAACTGACCCGAACAATTCATCGTCAAGAAAGGGAAAGTCTGCTTAATGATAAGCAATGGCGAACTGATCCGAAGTCCTTTTCCATTCACCATTTGTCAGGTGCCCTGAGGGGTTTTATGCTGAAATCCTCTCCATCCTTACTTCTACATTGGCTTGTCTGTTGTCTTCGATTCTCATGCTTCAAACGTGGTTTGTTTGTTGGTGGGACCTCTTGGGCCATGATACAGTTTTACCACGGACCCGTCTCTGGGCTCCTTATCTGAGGGACCTCCACATGGCATCATTTATGCTGTGTTATGTGTTTGACTCAGTTCCTGAGTTTTTGGAGTCACGGGTTGCCTCAACTCATCAACATTTTACCCTTACTAACTTGGTAGATTGTTTGTTGCAGTCGGAACCAAGCTTGCACCGATTCCTGTCCCCTGACCTTCCCCTTCCCAATTTCTTCCTGTGCCACGGTTTAATGATTTACTCCACGATGCACGATCCACCAACAGCACTACCGGTGACTATGTGGTCAGTTCGGTCCCAGTTAGAGCTCGTTTCTTGAAAGTTGGTCATCTGTGGGGACCTTTTCTCTCCAATGTCTGGGTTCATAAGGTGCTCTTGGAGGGATATATCCCCTTTCTCTCCATTCCTCTATTATCCAGTATTCCCATTCCCTTCCCTTCTCCTCAGGATCCCTTGACACGCCAGCATCTGTCAGAGGCAGTTCAGGACCTCATCTCACAACGGACTATCAAACCAGCTCCACCAGGCTTGTGGGGGTTGTACTCCCACCTTTTTTTGTGGTTCACAAGAAGACTGGGGACTGGCGTCCTGTCATCTATTTATCTCGTCTCAATTAGTATGTTCACATTCCTCGCTTTACCATGGAAGCATACCTTTCTCTTCAGTGGGTATTTTCTCCAGGTTTTTGGATGACCAAGGTAGACATTTCCAATGCTTACCTACACATTCCTGTGGCAGAGCGTTCCCATCGATATCTTTGTTTTGTCCATTGGGGGGTTGTGTACCAGTTTCGTATCTTACCTATTGGCCTATCCTCAGTACCATACGTGTTTTGTCATGTGGTCCACTCCTTTGCTCCGCTTCCATGTTTATATGGATGATTGGCTTCTTCTTCTTGCTCATTCTGAACAGGAATCGGCCTGTCACACTCATCAGCTACTGGCCAAAGTTGCACGTGTGGGCTAGTTGGTCAAATTGGAGAAGTCTTTCTTTTGTCCTACCCAATATCTTATCCATTTGGGTGTTTACTTCAACACCCAACTTAGTCGGGCCCAATCTTCTCCTTTCTGGCTCCATTCTATGGAATGGGCTGTTTAGAAAGCCCTGTCTGTTCCCTCACTTACAGCTCATGAGGTTCTATCACTTTTGGGGATGTGGTCCTCTGTGACCCCTCACATATCCCTGGGCAGGGCCCATATGCTGTTCCTTCAACAGGTCTTTCACGATCAATGGAACCTCACCTGGGATTTCTTGGAATATATATTATTTATATTATTTTCTCTGCACAGAATTGAACCTTAAACCTTCCATAAGTCAAATTAGTGCTCTGTCAACTGAGCTAAAGCTAAAGCTAATTGTTAACCCACTAACAATTATTAACATAGCCGTTTTTAACCTACTACCACATACAGACTGATGAGTACTTACTAAGACTATTGTGTAGTTTTAGACCACTTTTGACCAAAAAAAAAGACATGCTATGGAGTCCAGAGAAAGGCTGCAAGAACAATACAAGATTTAAAAACTTTGAGTCATAAAAAGAAGCTTAAATACTTGGATATATATGTTGTTTGTTTGTTTAGTTGACTTTGTTGAGATATTTCAAAGATTGGATAATTTGTGTTTGGATGGTATGTAATAATTGGAAACACAAATTTAAATATTAAGGATAATAATGAGATGCTTTTGAAGTCATAATCCAAACTTTCTTTTTAGCAAAAGTATATATAAATATATCTTTGTTAGAGTTATGAACTTAGAGAATTTTTGCTTTATCATGTGTGTACTGGATTTATTTTTGTATATTGCATGTGCATGGATATGTTTGGTTCCATCTAGTTTTGTTTGGTTGTTTTGAGATCAAACACATTTGTTCTTCTGTTACTTTGCTTATCTAAACATATCTATCATTTTTGTTTACAATTAATTGATTATATAATTTTAAAATCTGGTGAAATTTTATAGATTTTAATGCTTTCTATTTGTTGGCATCTATTAATATTTTGCAGTTTTGTACTCTATCAATGATGTTATCCATAATGAAACATTTTCACTGTTTTGAATTGACAATTTTTTCTTGAAAAAGAAGTTTTTACTGCTATTTTTATGATATTAAGTTTTATTATGTTTATCCCTTAAGGGAGTGCTTTCCAAACTTCAAATAGTGGTATCCTCTAACTCAGGAAAGTGTCCGTTGAATCCCACTTTAACATGAGAAAAATTGTCACAAGTGATAACAGCAAAATCCAAATTTATTTTCAATGAAAAAATGCTTGTATGAAGTGAGTAAATGCAAGGCAAAAAAAAGCTTTGAGAGCAAAGTGATACTTTTTTAGGTTATCATAGTCTGTAACTCTTCTGTTTCTTCTGGAAAACACTATCTTAAATAAATAATTGTAAAACTAATAACTATATTTACTTTTGATAAGGACAATACATGACTTGTTTGTTTCTTTCAAGTTCTCTAACAAAATGCATGTGTTACTGTAAAAGTTCAGTTCTCCCAATATCATACATGTAATAAATTGTACTTGTCATTTCACACTAGAGGAGATTTTATTTTAGGCACAAGAAGGGCCTTGTTTGAAGAATAAGCCAGGGATTTTTGACTTTAAAGGAAAGAAAAAATGGTTAGTAACCTTCTTTTGTACGTTTCTGCACTACATAAAAATGTATTTGATCTTAAAATTTAGTTATTTTTTTAACTACAAACATTGTCATTCATATACTATATTATATGGACTTATGGGCTTATGGCATTGTTTAGTATATAAGCAGTTGCAATTCCATTCTCCATTGTGGAATTATTCATTCATTAAATATCAAAATGATATTTGATAATTTCGTTTAGTTGTTCATATATTCAAGAAATTATGATTGAAACCACATACATCATAGCTATATATTATGTACCCCCAAAACTTCTATCAGTATCATTAACTTATATAAATGTGTTAGACTTAAGTTCTGTCTAAAGTTATTTATAAATAGATATATTTAATCTTTTACAATTAAAACCGAATATAAACTATTTAGGCATAACATATTAAGAAATCTACATGTAATAATTTCTTTACTTAGGTGTAGACATATAAATACATAGTAGCCATTCATTTAAACTAACATAACATAATGTTTAGAGACAACAAGAGACCTGTTTGTCCATCTAGGCTGTCCAGTTCTCTAAACTAAACTAAAACTATTAAATAAAGAAATAAGAAAAACACCTAAAAGCCATCTGTTAGCATTCATATAGTTATCAAACTTTCTCTTAAACTCACTTAAATTTACTGCCTCCACAAAATCCAAAGGCCAACCACCCTGTTAGAAAAATAAAACTGTCTTAGCTGAAGATTACTCCTTCTCTGCCAAAATTTATATCTCTGTCCACTAGTCCTACCATTCTCACCATTAAATATGAAAAAGATGGTGCTTCAACATTATCAGTTACGTTAACAATATTAAACACCTCAATTTGATC
Organism: Limulus polyphemus; assembly: GCF_000517525.1. NCBI lineage: Eukaryota > Metazoa > Arthropoda > Merostomata > Xiphosura > Limulidae > Limulus > Limulus polyphemus. The sequence goes on from NW_013672737.1 coordinate 13,267, forward strand.
CCCTCTTACTCATCATTTTTCAAAAGAAAACAGTGTCACAGATCTTAACCTCTCCTTGTATGACAACCCCTCCATCACAGGCACCATTCTAGTAGCCCACCTCTGAACCATTTTCAACAATTCAATGTCTTTCCTAAGGTAAAGAGCTCAAGACTGAACACAATACTCCAAATGTAGCATAACCAGTGTCCTATGTAATGACATTATAACCTCTTTAGACTTGTATGCAATACTTCTGTAGATACAACCTAAAAGACTATTTGCCCTACCACTAGCAAGAGCACATT
>NW_013672737.1:14283-17832 GCF_000517525.1 Limulus polyphemus
TTTAAATCTACAACTGAGTTAATAGTCCTTGCTAACATGCTAGCCCCTGCTTTATTTAAGTGTAAGCCATCCATTCTAAAAAAAATAACTTTCCCATTAAAATTATTCCACAAATCCAACCAGCCTATTTGCTCATCCCTACATATTGATCTAAGCCTGGCATTCAGTCCTAGTGACCTATTTAGTATATCATCCCCACAATTTATTCTTGGCAATATCCCTGACAAAATCAAGTTATGACATCTTTCCTTAATGCCGTTATCAATGTTTTATACTTATCAATAAGCTCCTCAGATCCATCTTTCCTTACATCATTAGCTCCAACATGTACCACGAAAACTTCATTGCTGCTAGCACCCTTAACTATATCTCTGGTTCTGTCAGTTATATCCTGTACCCCTACTCCTGGACAGCATAAACATATTCTTTTGCTCCTGTTTATTCCGTTCAAAGAAATTGAAGGCTTTTATCTAATTGATCCCCTAGATAATCTTGTAAACTTGAATAAGATCATCTCTTACCCTTCTTTTCTCAAAAGAAAACAAGTTAAGAGATAACTCTTTCATTTCTGAAACAATTTTTATAGCTCTCCTCCAAACCCCTTTCCAATGTATCAATATTGTTTCTTAGATACAGAGTTTGAAATTGGCCAAGTAGCATCACAAAACAATGGCAAAAATTACAAGCCTCTATTCCTATCATGAAGGAGGTTCCATGGGTTGCATAGTCCTGTTAAAGAGGGGCAATTCCTCATTGATTCCTACAAAAAGCAAATGCTTAAGCACTGACTCTTGAAGCACTATTAACAAAGGTTCAGTTTGACTAGACTCCATTAATAACAACCTTTTGCTTTCATCCATCCAACCATCCTACAATCCAATTAACTTATCTTTCCCTTACTCCTATTGATTTGATTTTCTAAGTTAATCTTCTGCGTGTCACCTTACAAAAAACCTTTTGAAAATATATGTGCATCCTTTCCCTCATCCAGATAATGACTAACATTCTCAGAAAAAAAACATTTAGATAAGATTTCCCTTTAGTAAATCTGTGTTGGTTTTCATTTATACCATATTTCACTAAATGATTAGTCAAAGCTTTTATCAGACTAAAATTTTTTAGCCCTACAGAAGTAAGACCCATAATTTCCAGCATAACTCTTATCACCCCTCCTTTTAAAATAACATTAGCAACTCTCCAGTCATCAGGTGCCTGCCTGCTGTCTTTTGAATTGTCAAAAATGAAAGTGATTTAAGGTGGTATTCTTAATTTTTTTTTAATTATTATATTCATATTTACATATATTTAGTTGATTTTTCTCTTAATTTATTTATGCATAATGCCAGCTCATGCCCTATTAAAGTTAATAGAGTAATACTATTTGCAGTGGCACAAAATGACTGACACTGGGGTTGTGGCAGTGACACTGAGGTTTTTGTCACAATGACTATTGTAAGTAACCATGTTTAAAAGTGTCATTCTGTGTAAATAAGTTGATAAGACATTTTGTCATTAGCCATTAATCTTCCTGTGTAGAATTGCAATTTTGTCATATGGTAAGAAACAAAAGTATATAAAAAAAGAGAACTGAAGACTGATATGACAGATGTTTGAGAACATAGAAAAGAGATTAGATATTGCTTGAAACTGGGTTAGAATTATTGTGAGTTATAATTAGTTGGATAATTTGTAAGTATTGTGTTATTGAACATATGTTACGATTAATTTCCCAAGTTAGACATTTTGTAACTTCTTGTTAACAGTTATATTTTTGAAGTTTTGTCAAGATTATATTGTAATTAGAAGCTTTGAAGCCATGTCAAGATTATAAAATTATATTTCAATTTTTTGAAGTTTAGATGTGTGTTTGTAAAAGATTGGGCCCGTCATTTTCAAATTGTAAGTATATTCTGATTTACTTGTCAAAGCTCAAATAAATTCTTTGTCTTGTTTTCCAGAATCCTAGCTATAGCATCTTGATTATTCTTATTTTAGAAAAAAGGATGCATTGCACAGAGAGGTTTACACATCTGATCATTGTCCTCTTTTAAAACCCTGGAGAAACATTATCTGGCCCTGACACATTATCTGTGTTTAATTTTTTCATCTTTCTACTTGCCACCAAGGGATTAATATCTACATAATTTAGGACAATTGCAATAATTCCCATAAATCCTCATGGTCAGATATATTGTTTGGAGTTATAAACTTTCCATTTTCAGATCTAAATATTCAAAGTAAATTATGCTAATTTGCCCACCACTTTAAAGAAGACTTTATGTATAGAGCTCACAAACTCATTTTTCACAAGCAAAGTCTCTCCTACTATGTTTGGAATAGCAAACTTATTCAGTGTTTCATCAAATGCAACAATCCTCCTGCCACTGATTGTGGGATGTGATGACCCATTCAAAACTCTTGTGTTCTCATCTTAATTTTTTAACTAATTTTTAAGTCAATAATGAACAACTTTAGTGTTTTAACTACCATCAACTTTATATCCCATTTCTTTAACCTCTCACTCTAGTTAATACAAGGTGTATAACAGTTTCCTATATAGCAGAACATTGTGTTATTTGTCTTACTACATTAGTTTTCTTTTAATTAACCTAATTGTCATATTTGTCATTTCTATAAATTTTGTTGTTATTTTGATCATTCTCATTCCTTATTATCTCTTACATTTTTAATCTATCCCTTTTATTCAACTTTATTTGTGTATTACTATACAAATTTCTTAGCCATATTTAAAAGGAACAACAACAGTTTAGTATTTATAAATATTATTTAATTTATCAGTTTGGTATTTGTTCTATAAACTATATTTATCATTTGAAAATGTAATAATTCTCCAAAGTTAAATCAGTTTAATAGTTTTGTGCTTGACCAAAATTGCTAAACAATATAAGCATTAGTGCAGATTAGCTAACAACTCTTCAAGATTTAGTCATTTTAGCAGTTATGGGCTTGGCTGAAATTACTAAGTACTAATGCAGATTTTTTATTATGTATTTCATTATAATTATAATGCAAAAAATGTGATTGAATCAACCTGTATGTATAAATGTATTATTTTACTTGAATAACATGTAACACTGCTTCTACAGATGTGCTTTAATTATTCACAAACTTGCTAATTAACCTCTTCTAATAGTCCATTTTCTAATGTTATAATTCATACCAGATATGCTTTGCTGACTTGGGCTTGGCACTGACATATATTTGTTGTTTTGTAATGGTTTAGGTAATCACAATTAATATTGAAGCTTAAATTGTCTTTTTATTATTAAAAATTTTTTTAAAGTAATAATAGAAAGTTAAATGACATAGAATACTGTTACAACAGCGGAAGTCGCGTGACGCTGGGAGCATGCGTGCTGGAGGTTCTAGAGTTATCGGGGAACCCCGCGAATGTCCGAGTGTTTGCTAGATGCCCTCTTTTTGAGTATATAAGCCTGGCAAAGAAAACCAGCGAGATAGGCAGATAGATTGCAGAAATAGATAGATTGAGGAGATAGATAATTAAGTCAAGCGAACAGTAGGCACCGT
>NW_013672737.1:18015-21546 GCF_000517525.1 Limulus polyphemus
TCAAGAAAGAATAAACTAGTTTTGATCAAGAAAGGACTTGTATCTGAAGTTTCTCGGAAAGAATTTATACCAGAAATTAACAAACAAGCAGATACGCAACAATTCCAAACAAAGAGCAATATTCTGTACACTAATTCTCAGAGTTGTCCAATAGGTGCAATGTACATATTAATTGTCATTATTTTTCTTTCTCTGTTACTTTTGTTTCTGTGCTCTCAAGGAATTTACAGGAAGTGGTGATGATTTCTGTGATACTAAGAAAAACATCTACTCTAATGTTTGTGTCTGAGACATCATTTTGCTTTGGCATATCTTCTAAGGGAAAGCTTTATAAGTATTTGAATGATAAGGGCTTTCTTTGAGGTTTCTTTTTCTGTTTTTTTTTTTAAAGATTTAGTTTGATTTAGTAGATAGGGCCAGCCTAGAAGGACCAAAAGGTCCCTTCCTGTCTTTTAATGTGATATTATAGTAGTCTGGTATGTTGACATTTGGCAGAATAGTATCAAGTATCCACATAATGCAGGATTTACAAATGTTATGCAAAACAATTTCAGTAATGGACAGTAACAAGAATACAAATATGCAAGTATGCAAATGAACAAAATCTTTATTCAGATACCTTGTTGGTCATGTAATTTAATGAGTGGCTGATATCTAAATTACTGAATAAATTCTGGGTATTTCCTAATGTGCCCACATAAGACAAGGACAGGACAAGAGAGAGAGATAATCATGTAGTTATTTCATTTTATATCAGAACATAATTTTAGTGTGGTATCCCATGATCCTTAGATTACCAAAATATGTTAGTGATTATTCCAAGTTAGCATATGTAAAGGAAATTATCCCCAACTCATACAAATGAGTATTATCCCACTCAAGGAGGGTGTGCCAAGCAAGTGTAAGTTTACAGCCTTCATATATTCACAGTACAATGATTTTGCACTACATATAAAATGCCTACACTGAGTTTTTGAAAATTTCTTGAATATACTTGAATAAAGATACACTTATGTTGTATTACTTGTCATGAAAGGGTTGAAAATATCGATCACAAGAATACATATAAGTAATATTTTTGTCTTTCTTATGAAAATCAAATACTGTATTATGATGCGTAGAATAGAGTTGGCCCTATTATCAATAATTATTTTAGTTTTAATATTTTTAGGGAAGCTTGGAAAATGCTAGGTGACATGACAAAATCAGAAGCCATGGAACAGTATATTCAGACCTTGAAACAATTAAAACCAGAGTGGGACTTAAAGGTAATCAAAATATACTTATTGTAATAGTATGTAGAAATCTAAAACATGCTATTACATATCAGTAGTACATTTATTAGGACCGCAAAGTACATTACAATTATCACTTACTGAATTTCTTTGTACATTTAGATCCATCAGTTTAAACATAGTTAGCAACATTAAGTAACTGCACTGAAGCTTATAAATTAAAATCAGTTAATTGGTTTATAAAAGCTTAAGATCTGAAGTGTTTTATAATAGATAATTTGAATTTTATATGTAAAAATAAAAGAAATAATGAAAGAAATTTTCTCTTTTGACAGAATTCAGAAAATAATGTAATTAAGAAAAGTTTTGGTCCAGCAGTTAGTACAATGATGAATGACATAGTAAGTATTTAGTTTGTTTAATTTTATCAGAAGTATCATAAGAAGCCAGATTTCACAATAGCACATGTTTAATTACAGTAAACTAATATACATAAAACTTTTCTTTTCTGAAAATGTATTGATTTTGGAAAATGCTACTTTGAAAACAGCCATGACAGTCATAAGAATACTGGTCCATCTCGGCTGTTCCATCCTCTAAGCTAAATTAAAATGATTAAAAAAAATAAAATCTTAAAGCCATACTTCATCATTCATATACTTATCAAGCTTTTTCTTAAACTAACTTAAATTTACTGCCTCCACAACATCTGAAGCTGACCCATTCCAAAGGCCAACCACCCTGTTAGAAAAATGAAACTGTCTTAGTTGAAGATGACTCCTACCCTGCCAAAATTTATATCTCTGTCCCGTAGTCCTACCATTCTCACCATTAAATATCAATTATCAGTTCCCTTAACAATATTAAACATCTCATCAGATCCCCTCTAACTCATCATTTTTCAAGAGAAAACAGTGTCACAGATCTTAACATCTCTTTGTATGACAACCCCTCCATCACAGGCACCATTCTAGTAGCCCACCTCTGAACCATTTCCAATAATTCAATGTCCTTCCTAAGGTAAAGAGCCCAAGACTGAACACAATACTCCAAATGTAGCATAACCAGTGTAATATATAATGACATTATAACCTCTTTAGACTTGTATAAATGCAAGATAATGCATGTGAGTTATCATAATTTGAATTATAAGTATCATTTGGATGGGAATAACCTTAACAGTGTTATGAAGGAAAGGGATCTTGGTGCAGTAGTTGATCAGTCTCATAAGCCATCCAAGCAATGTGCTCTTGCTAGTGGTAGGGCAAATAGTCTTTTAGGTTGTATCTACAGAAGTATTGCATTATAATTAAAACCCATCTTCCATTTATTTGCCCAACTCACTAAATGATCTAAATACTTTTGTTAATCAGCATCATCCTTTTCACAGCTAGCAACACCCAAGACCTTAATATCATCAGCAAAATCAAGTAAGTTATTGACCATTGACCTTTATATATGTTGTTGATGTCAATGAAAAAGAGCAAAAGTCCTAAGACTGAGCCCTGAGGTACCCCACTAGTTACATTAATCCATTTTGACTGAACTCCATTTATAACAATTCTCTGCTTTCTTCCATCCAGCCAGTATTCTATCCAATTAGCTAACTTATCCCCCACACCTATAGAGATCTTTTTTTTAAGTATTTTATTTGGCTTCTTGTCAAAAGATTTGTAAAAATCCAGATACACCAAGTCTATACCCTTACTCTCATTTACATCAGCAGTAACCTTTTCAAAGAATGTCAAAAGATTTGTAAGGCAAGATTTTCCCTTTGTGAAACCATGTTGACTAGCCAATAAAATTTTAAACTTTGTTAAATTACTTTGCAAAGCATCTTTTATCAGACTTTCCAAAACTTTTCCCACAACTGATGTAAGACTAATAGACCTATAATTATTGACACAGTTTTTATCACCTCCCTTGAATAGAGGAGTTACATTAGCTAATTTCCAATCCTCTGATTACTGCCCACTATTCAAGAACTGACAAAAAATAGTAACAAATGGCTCACATATCCAATCCTTACCTCTTCCAAAACTTTTGTTTTAAATAATATTTAACCCAGGGGTGTTATTGCTCAGATCATCATCTTGTTCGTTCTTGTTTCCATCTATCAACTGTTCAAGATGAGGAGTATTGCTTAAATCTTCATCAGTAAAAACTGAAGAAAAAGCACAACTTAATAACCCAGCCATCTCATAATCATAAAATACTAGCCTTTCTTTTTCATCCCTCAAGGGTCTTACCCCATCCTAACATTTTGTTTACCCATGATATACTTAAAGAAATCTTT